>NC_092272.1:9703830-9948980 GCF_036320965.1 Panulirus ornatus | reverse complement strand
CCCTGGCCAGCCGACCCTTGCCTACCTCAACTCGATCAAGTAGACAAGCTGCCGCTCTATTGCCAGGTAACCCTAGCCTACCTCAGGTTGATCCAGAGGACGAGCTGCCACTCCCTGGCCAGCCGACCCTAGCCTACCTTCAACCCAATCTAGTAGACAAGCTACCGCTCCCTGGCTGACAGACCTTTGCTTACCTCAACTCGATCCAGTAGACGAGCTGCAAAAACCTGGCCAGCCGACCCTATCCTACCTCAACACGATCCAATAGACGAGCTGCCACTCCCTGTCCAGCCGAACCTAGACTACCTCACCGCGATCCAGTAGAAAAGCTGCCACACCCTGGCCAGCCGACACTTGCCTACCTCATCGCGATCCAGTAGAAAAGCTACCACTCCCTGGCAAGCCGACCATAGCCTACGTCACCGCGATCCAGTAGAAGAAGTGCCAATCCATGGCCAGTAGACCCTTGCCTACCTCACCGCGCTAAAGTAGACGAGCTTCCACTCCCAGTCCAGCCTACACTAGCCTACCTCACCGCGATCCAGTAGACAAGCTTCCGGTCCCTGGCCATCCGACCCTTGCCTACCTCACCGCGATCCATTAGACAAGCTGCCGCTCCCTGACCAGCCGACCCTAGTCTACCTCAACGCGATCCAGTAGACAAGCTGGCAATCCCTGACCAGCCAACCCTAGTCTACCTCAACGCGATCCAGTAGACAAGCTGGCAATCCCCGGCCAACGTACCCTTGCCTACCTCAACGCGATCCAGTGGACGAGCTGCCACTCCCTGGCCAGCCGACCCTAGCCTACCTCAATATAATCCAGTAGATGAACTTCCACTCCATGGCCAGCCGACCCTAGCCTACCACAATATAATCCAGTAGACGAGCTGCCACTCCCTGACAGCCGACCCTAGCCTACCTCACAGCGATCCAGTAGACAAGGTGGCGCTCCCTGGCCAGCCGACCCTAGCCTACCTCACCGCGATCCAGTAGACAAGCTGCCGTTTTCTGGACAGCCGACCTTATCCTACCTCACTGATATCCAGTAGACAAGCTGCCGCTCCCTGGCCAGCCGACCCTAGCCTACCTTACCGAGATCCAGTAGACAAACTGCCGCTCCTTTGCCAGCCGACCTTACCATACCTCACCGAGATACAGTAGATAAGCTGCCGCTCCCTGGCCAGCCGACCCTTGCCTACCTCAACTCGATCAAGTAGACATGCTGCCGCTCTATTGCCAGATAACCCTAGCCTACCTCAGGTTGATCCAGAGGACGAGCTGCCACTCCCTGGCCAGCCGACCCTAGCCTACCTCAACCCAATCTAGTAGACAAGCTACCGCTCCCTGGCTAACAGACCTTTGCCTACCTCAACTCGATCCAGTAGACGAGCTGCAACACCCTGGCCAGCCGACCCTATCCTATCTCAACACGATCCAATAGACGAGCTGCCACTTCCTGTCCAGCCGAACCTAGACTACCTCACCGCGATCCAGTAGAAAAGCTGCCACACCCTGGCCAGCCGACCCTTGCCTACCTCATCGCGATCCAGTAGAAAAGCTACCACTCCCTGGCAAGCCGACCATAGCCTACGTCACTGCGATCCAGTAGAAGAAGTGCCAATCCATGGCCAGTAGACCCTTGCCTACCTCACCGCGCTAAAGTAGACGAGCTTCCACTCCCAGTCCAGCCTACACTAGCCTACCTCACCGCGATCCAGTAGACAAGCTTCCGGTCCCTGGCCATCCGACCCTTGCCTACCTCACCGCGATCCATTGGACAAGCTGCCGCTCCCTGACCAGCCGACCCTAGTCTACCTCAACGCGATCCAGTAGACAAGCTGGCAATCCCCGGCCAACCTACCCTTGCCTACCTCAACGCGATCCAGTAAACGAGCTGCCACTCCCTGGCCAGCCGACCCTAGCCTACCTCAATATAATCCAGTAGATGAACTTCCACTCCATGGCCAGCCGACCCTAGCCTACCACAATATAATCCAGTAGACGAGCTGCCACTCCCTGACAGCCGACCCTAGCCTACCTCACCGCGATCCAGTAGACAAGGTGGCGCTCTCTGGCCAGCCGACCCTAGCCTACCTCACCGCGATCCAGTATACAAGCTGCCGCTCCCTGACAGCCGACCCTAGCCTACCTCACCGCGATCCAGTAGACAAGGTGGCGCTCTCTGGCCAGTCGAATCTATCCTACCTCACCGCGATCCAGTAGACAAGCTGGCGCTCCCTGGCCAGCCGACATTAGCCTACCTCACCGAGATCAAGTAGACAAGCTTCCGCTCCCTGGCCGGCAGACCCTAGCCTACCTTACCTAGATGCAGTATACAAGCTGCCGCTCCCTGGCCAGCCGACCTTACCATACCTCACCGAGATCCAGTAGATAAGCTACCTCTCCCTGGCCAGCCGACCCTTGCCTACCTCAACTCGATCCAGTAGACGAGCTGCCACTCGCTGCCCAGCCGACAAGCTGCCGCTCCCTGGCCAGCCGACCCTTGCCTACCTCAACTCGATCCAGTAGACGAGCTACCACTCCCTGGCCAGCCGACAAGCTGCCCCTCTCTGGCCAGCTGACCCTAGCCTACCTCATCGCGATGCAGTAGACAAGCTGCTGCTCCCTGGCCACCCGACCCTTACCTACCTCACAGCGATCCATTAGACAAGCTGCCGCTCCCTGGCCAGCCGACCCTAGTCTACCTCAACGCGATCCAGTAGATGAGTTGCCACTCCCTGGCCAGCCGACCCTAGCCACCTCAAAGCAATCCAGTAGACAAGCTGCCGCTCTTTGGCCAACCTACCCTTGTCTACGTCAACGCGATCCAGTAGAAGAGCCTACGTCAATATAATGCAGTAGACGAGCTGCCACTCCCTGGCCAGCTGACCCTAGCCTACCTCACCGCGATCTATTAGACAAGCTGGCGCTCCCTGGCCAGCCGACCCTAGCCTAACTCACCAGGATCCATTAGACAAACAGTCGCTTCCTGGCCAGCCGACCCTTGCCTACCTTACCGCGATCCAGTAGACAGGTTGCCGTTCCCTGGCCAGCCGACCTTAGCCTACCTCACCGAGATCCAGTAGACAAGCTGCCGCTACCTGGCCAGCCCACCCTTGCCTACCTCATCTCGATCCAGTAGACGAGCTGCCGCTCCCTGGCCAACTGACCCTAGCCTACCTCACCGCGATCCAGTAGACAAGCTGTCGCTCCCTGGCCAGGCGACACTAGCCTACCTCACCGCGATCCAGTAGACAAGCTGCCTCTCCCTGGCCAGCCGACCCTTGGCTACCTCAACTCGATCTAGCAGACAAGATGCCGCTCCCAGGCCAGCTGACCCTAGCCTACCTCAGGCCGATACAGTGGACGAGCTGCCACTCCCTGGCCAGCCCACCCTAGCCTACCTCAACCCAATCTAGTAGACAAGCTACCGCTCCCTGGCCAGCAGACCTTTGAGTACCTCAACTCGATCCAGTAGACGAGCTGCCACACCCTGGCCAGCCGACCCTATCCTACCTCAACGCGATCCAATAGACGAGCTGCCACTCCTTGTCCAGCCGAACCTAGACTACCTCACCGCGATCCAGTAGAGAAGCTGCCACTCCCTGGCCACCCAACCCTTGCCTACCTCATCGCGATCCAGTAGAAGAGCTGCCACTCCCTGGCCATCGACCCTAGCCTACCTCAATATAATCCAGTAGATGAGCTGCCACTCCCTGGCCAGCCGACCCTAGCTATCCTCAATATAATCCAGTAGACGAGCTGCCACTCCCTGGCCAGCCGACCCTAGCCTACCTCACCGCGATCCAGTAGACAAGCTGCCGTTCCCTGGCCAGCCGACCTTAGCCTACCTCACCGAGATCCTGTAGACAAGCTGCCGCTCCCTGGCCAGCCGACACTTGCCTACCTCAACTCGATCCAGTAGACGAGCTGCCAATCTCTGGCCAGCCGAGAAGCTGCCGCTTCCTGGCCAACCGACCCTAGCTTACCTCATCGCGATCCAGTAGACAAGCTGCCGCTCCCTGGCCAGGCGAACCTAGCCTACCTCACCGCGATCCAGTAGAAAAGCTGCCGCTCCCTGGCCAGCTGACCCTTGGCTACCTCAACACGATCTAGTAGACAAGCTGCCGCTCCCTGGCCAGCTGACCCTAGCCTACCTCAGGCCGATCCATTGGACGAGTTGCCACTCCCTGGCCAGCCGACCCTAGCCTACCTCAACCCAATCTAGTAGACAAGCTACCGCTCCCTGGCCAGCAGACCTTTGAGTACCTCAACTCGATCCAGTAGACGAGCTGCCACACCCTGGCTATCCGACCCTATCCTACCTCAACACGATGCAATAGACGAGCTGCCACTCCCTGTCCAGCCGAACCTAGACTACCTTACCACGATCCAGTAGAGAAACTGCCACTCCCTGGCCAGCCGACCCTTGCCTACCACATCGGGATCCAGTAGACGAGCTACCACTCCATGGCCAGCCGACCCTAGCCTACGTCACCGCGATCCAGTAGACGAAGTGCCACTCCATGGCCAGTAGACCCTTGCCTACCTCACCGCGATAAAGTAGACGAGCTTCCACTCCCTATCCAGCCGACCCTAGCCTACCTCAACTCGATCCAGTAGACAAGCTGCCGCTACCTGGCCATCCGACACTTTCCTACCTCACCGCGATCCATTAGACAAGCTGCCGCTCTTTGGCCAACCTACCCTTGCCTACCTCAATGCGATCCAGTAGACAAGCTGCCACTCCCTGGCCAGCCGACACTAGCCTACCTCAATATAATTCAGTAGATGAACTGCCACTCCCTGGCCAGCCGACCTTAGCCTACCTCAATATAATCCAGTAGACGAGCTGCCACTCCCTGGCAGCCGACTCTAGCCTACCTAATCAAGATCCAGTAGCCAAGCTGGCGCTACCTGGCCAGCCGACCCTAGCCTACCTCACCGCGATCCAGTAGACAAGCTGCCGCTCTTTGGCCAACCTACCCTTGCCTACGTCAACGCGATCCAGTAGAAGAGCTGCCACTCCCTGGCCATCGACCCAAGCCTACCTCAATATAATCCAGTAGATGAGCTGCCACTCTCTGGCCAGCCGACCCTAGCCTACCTCAACTCGATCCAGTAGACAAGCTGCCGCTACCTGGCCATCCGACACTTTCTTACCTCACCGCGATCCAGTAGACAAGTTGGCACTCCCTGGCCAGCCGACCCTAGCCTACCTCAAAGCAATCCAGTAGACAAGCTGCCGCTCTTTGGCCAACCTACCCTTGCCTACGTCAACGCGATCCAGTAGAAGAGCTGCCACTCCCTGGCCATCGACACTAGCCTACCTCAATATAATCCAGTAGATGAGCTGCCACTCCCTGGCCAGCCGACACTAGCCTACGTCAATATAATGCAGTAGACGAGCTGCCACTCTCTGGCCAGCCGACCCTAGCCTACCTCACCGCGATCCAGTAGGGAAGCTGGCGCTCCCTGGCCAGCCGACCCTAGCCTAACTCACCAGGATTCAGTAGACAAACAGCCTCTCCCTGGCCAGCCGACCCTTGCCTACCATACCGCGATCCAGTAGACGAGCTGCCACTCCCTGGCAGCCGACCCTAGCCTACCTCACCACGATCCAGTAGACAAGCTGGCGCTCCCTGGCCGGCTGATCCTAGCCTACCTCACCGCGATCCAGTAGACAAGCTGCCGCTCCCTGGCCAGCCGACCCTTGCCTACTTCAACGCGATCCAGTAGACGAGCTACCACTCCCTGGCCAGTCGAACCTATCCTACCTCACCACGATCCAGTAGACAAGCTGGCGCTCCCTGGCCAGCCGACCTTAGCCTAACTCACCGAGATCAAGTAGACAAGCTTCCGCTCCCTGGCCAGCCGACCCTAGCCTACCTTACCTAGATGCAGTATACAAGCTGCCGCTCCCTGGCCAGCCGACCTTACCATACCTCACCGAGATCCAGTAGATAAGCTACCTCTCCCTGGCCAGCCGACCCTTGCCTACCTCAACTCGATCCAGTAGACGAGCTGCCACTCGCTGCCCAGCCGACAAGCTGCCGCTCCCTGGCCAGCCGACCCTAACTTACCTCACCGCGATCCAGTAGACAAGCTGCCGCTCCATGGCCATGCGACCCTTGCCTACCTCACCGCGATCTATTAGACAAGCTGCCGCTCCCTGGCCAGGCGACACTAGCCTACCTCAACGCGATCCAGTAGACGAGGTGTCACTCCCCGGCCAGACGACCGTAGCCTACCTCAAAGCAATCCAGTAGACAAGCTGCCGCTCCCTGGCCAGCCGACCTTACCATACCTCACCGAGATCCAGTAGACAAGCTGCCGCTCCCTGGCCAGCCGACCCTTGCCTACCTCAACTCAATCCAGTAGACGAGCTACCACTCTCTGGCCAGCCGACAAGCTGCCCCTCCCTGGCCAGCCGACCCTAGCCTACCTCATCGCGATGCAGTAGACAAGCTGCCGCTCCCTGGCCATCCGACCCTTACCTACCTCACAGCGATCCATTAGACAAGCTGCCGCTCCCTGGCCACCCGACTCTAGTCTACCTCAACGCGATCCAGTAGATGAGTTGCCACTCCCTGGCCAGCCGACCCTAGCCACCTCAAAGCAATCCAGTAGACAAGCTGCCGCTCTTTGGCCAACCTACCCTTGTCTACGTCAACGCGATCCAGTAGAAGAGCCTACGTCAATATAATGCAGTAGACGAGCTGCCACTCCCTGGCCAGCCGACCCTAGCCTACCTCACCGCGATCTATTAGACAAGCTGGCGCTCCCTGGCCAGCCGACCCTAGCCTAACTCACCAGGATCCATTAGACAAACAGTCGCTCCCTGGCCAGCCGACCCTTGCCTACCTTACCGCGATCTAGTAGACAAGTTGCCGTTCCCTGGCCAGCCGACCTTAGCCTACCTTACAGAGATCCAATAGACAAGCTGCCGCTCCCTGGCCAGCCGACCCTTGCCTACCTCAACTCAATCCAGTAGACGAGCTACCACTCTCTGGCCAGCCGACAAGCTGCCCCTCCCTGGCCAGCCGACCCTAGCCTACCTCATCGCGATGCAGTAGACAAGCTGCCGCTCCCTGGCCATCCGACCCTTACCTACCTCACAGCGATCCATTAGACAAGCTGCCGCTCCCTGGCCACCCGACTCTAGTCTACCTCAACGCGATCCAGTAGATGAGTTGCCACTCCCTGGCCAGCCGACCCTAGCCACCTCAAAGCAATCCAGTAGACAAGCTGCCGCTCTTTGGCCAACCTACCCTTGTCTACGTCAACGCGATCCAGTAGAAGAGCCTACGTCAATATAATGCAGTAGACGAGCTGCCACTCCCTGGCCAGCCGACCCTAGCCTACCTCACCGCGATCTATTAGACAAGCTGGCGCTCCCTGGCCAGCCGACCCTAGCCTAACTCACCAGGATCCATTAGACAAACAGTCGCTCCCTGGCCAGCCGACCCTTGCCTACCTTACCGCGATCTAGTAGACAAGTTGCCGTTCCCTGGCCAGCCGACCTTAGCCTACCTTACAGAGATCCAATAGACAAGCTGCCGCTACCTGGCCAGCCGACCCTTGCCTACCTCATCTCGATCCAGTAGACGAGCTGCCGCTCCCTGGCCAACCGACCCTAGCCTACCTCACCGCGATCCAGTAGACAAGCTGTCGCTCCCTGGCCAGGCGAAAACTAGCCTACCTCACCGCGATCCAGTAGACAAGCTGCCTCTCCCTGGCCAGCCGACCCTTGGCTACCTCAACGCGATCTAGCAGACAAGATGCCGCTCCCAGGCCAGCTGACCCTAGCCTACCTCAGGCCGATACAGTGGACGAGCTGCCACTCCCTGGCCAGCCCACCCTAGCCTACCTCAAACCAATCTAGTAGACAAGCTACCGCTCCCTGGCCAGCAGACCTTTGAGTACCTCAACTCGATCCAGTAGACGAGCTGCCACACCCTGGCCAGCCGACCCTATCCTACCTCAACGCGATCCAATAGACGAGCTGCCACTCCTTGTCCAGCCGAACCTAGACTACCTCACCGCGATCCAGTAGAGAAGCTGCCACTCCCTGGCCACCCAACCCTTGCCTACCTCATCGTGATCCAGTAGAAGAGCTGCCACTCCCTGGCCATCGACCCTAGCTATCCTCAATATAATCCAGTAGACGAGCTGCCACTCCCTAACCAGCTGACCCTAGCCTACCTCACCGCGATCCAGTAGACAAGCTGCCGTTCCCTGGCCAGCCGACCTTAGCCTACCTCACCGAGATCCTGTAGACAAGCTGCCGCTCCCTGGCCAGCCGACCCTAGCCTACCTCACCGAGATCCTGTAGACAAGCTGCCGCTCCCTGGCCAGCCGACACTTGCCTACCTCAACTCGATCCAGTAGACGAGCTGCCAATCTCTGGCCAGCCGAGAAGCTGCCGCTTCCTGGCCAACCGACCCTAGCTTACCTCATCGCGATCCAGTAGACAAGCTGCCGCTCCCTGGCCAGGCGAACCTAGCCTACCTCACCGCGATCCAGTAGAAAAGCTGCCGCTCCCTGGCCAGCTGACCCTTGGCTACCTCAACACGATCTAGTAGACAAGCTGCCGCTCCCTGGCCAGCTGACCCTAGCCTACCTCAGGCCGATCCATTGGACGAGCTGCCACTCCCTGGCCAGCCGACCCTAGCCTACCTCAACCCAATCTAGTAGACAAGCTACCGCTCCCTGGCCAGCAGACCTTTGAGTACCTCAACTCGATCCAGTAGACGAGCTGCCACACCCTGGCTATCCGACCCTATCCTACCTCAACACGATCCAGTAGACGAGCTGCCACTCCCTGGCCAGCTGACCCTAGCCTACCTCAGGCCGATCCATTGGACGAGCTGCCACTCCCTGGCTATCCGACCCTATCCTACCTCAACACGATGCAATAGACGAGCTGCCACTCCCTGTCCAGCCGAACCTAGACTACCTTACCACGATCCAGTAGAGAAACTGCCACTCCCTGGCCAGCCGACCCTTGCCTACCACATCGGGATCCAGTAGACGAGCTACCACTCCATGGCCAGCCGACCCTAGCCTACGTCACCGCGATCCAGTAGACGAAGTGCCACTCCATGGCCAGTAGACCCTTGCCTACCTCACCGCGATAAAGTAGACGAGCTTCCACTCCCTGTCCAGCCGACCCTAGCCTACCTCAACTCGATCCAGTAGACAAGCTGCCGCTACCTGGCCATCCGACACTTTCCTACCTCACCGCGATCCATTAGACAAGCTGCCGCTCCCTGGCCAGCCGACCCTAGCCTACCTCAACGCGATCCAGTAGACAAGCTGCCGCTCTTTGGCCAACCTACCCTTGCCTACCTCAATGCGATCCAGTAGACGAGCTGCCACTCCCTGGCCAGCCGACCCTAGCCTACCTCAATATAATCCAGTAGATGAACTGCCACTCCCTGGCCAGCCGACCTTAGCCTACCTCAATATAATCCAGTAGACGAGCTGCCACTCCCTGGCAGCCGACTCTAGCCTACCTAATCAAGATCCAGTAGACAAGCTGGCGCTACCTGGCCAGCCGACCCTAGCCTACCTCACCGCGATCCAGTAGACAAGCTGCTGCTCTTTGGCCAACCTACCCTTGCCTACGTCAACGCGATCCAGTAGAAGAGCTGCCACTCCCTGGCCATCGACCCTAGCCTACCTCAATATAATCCAGTAGATGAGCTGCCACTCCCTGGCCAGCCGACCCTAGCCTACCTCAACTCGATCCAGTAGACAAGCTGCCGCTACCTGGCCATCCGACACTTTCCTACCTCACCGCGATCCAGTAGACGAACTGCCACTCCCTGGCCAGCCGACCCTAGCCTACCTCAAAGCAATCCAGTAGACAAGCTGCCGCTCTTTGGCCAACCTACCCTTGCCTACGTCAACGCGATCCAGTAGAAGAGCTGCCACTCCCTGGCCATCGACACTAGCCTACCTCAATATAATCCAGTAGATGAGCTGCCACTCCCTGGCCAGCCGACCCTAGCCTACGTCAATATAATGCAGTAGACGAGCTGCCACTCTCTGGCCAGCCGACCCTAGCCTACGTCACCGCGATCCAGTAGACGAGCTGCCACTCCCTGGCAGCCGACCGTAGCCTACCTCACCACGATCCAGTAGACAAGCTGGCGCTCCCTGGCCGGCCGATCCTAGCCTACCTCACCGCGATCCAGTAGACAAGCTGCCGCTCCCTGGCCAGCCGACCCTTGCCTACCTCAACGCGATCCAGTAGACGAGCTGCCACTCCCTGGCCAGCCGACCCTAGCCTACCTCACCGCGATCCAGTAGACAAGCTGCCGTTTCCTGGACAGCCGACCTTATCCTACCTCACTGATATCCAGTAGACAAGCTGCCGCTCCCTGGCCAGCCGACCCTAGCCTACCTTACCGAGATCCAGTAGACAAACTGCTGCTCCTTTGCCAGCCGACCTTACCATACCTCACCGAGATACAGTAGATAAGCTGCCGCTCCCTGGCCAGCCGACCCTTGCCTACCTCAACTCGATCAAGTAGACAAGCTGCCGCTCTATTGCCAGGTAACCCTAGCCTACCTCAGGCTGATCCAGAGGACGAGCTGCCACTCCCTGGCCAGCCGACCCTAGCCTACCTCAACCCAATCTAGTAGACAAGCTACCGCTCCCTGGCTAACAGACCTTTGCCTACCTCAACTCGATCCAGTAGACGAGCTGCAACACCCTGGCCAGCCGACCCTATCCTACCTCAACACGATCCAATAGACGAGCTGCCACTCCCTGTCCAGCCGAACCTAGACTACCTCACCGCGATCCAGTAGAAAAGCTGCCACACCCTGGCCAGCCGACCCTTGCCTACCTCATCGCGATCCAGTAGAAAAGCTACCACTCCCTGGCAAGCCGACCATAGCCTACGTCACCGCGATCCAGTAGAAGAAGTGCCAATCCATGGCCAGTAGACCCTTGCCTACCTCACCGCGCTAAAGTAGACGAGCTTCCACTCCCAGTCCAGCCTACACTAGCCTACCTCACCGCGATCCAGTAGACAAGCTGCCGGTCCCTGGCCATCCGACCCTTGCCTACCTCACCGCGATCCATTAGACAAGCTGCCGCTCCCTGACCAGCCGACCCTAGTCTACCTCAACGCGATCCAGTAGACAAGCTGGCAATCCCTGACCAGCCGACCCTAGTCTACCTCAACGCGATCAGTAGACAAGCTGGCAATCCCCGGCCAACCTACCCTTGCCTACCTCAACGCGATCCAGTAGACGAGCTGCCACTCCCTGGCCAGCCGACCCTAGCCTACCTCAATATAATCCAGTAGATGAACTTCCACTCCATGGCCAGCCGACCCTAGCCTACCACAATATAATCCAGTAGACGAGCTGCCACTCCCTGACAGCCGACCCTAGCCTACCTCACAGCGATCCAGTAGACAAGCTGCCGCTCCCTGGCCATCAGACCCTTACCTACCTCACAGCGATCCATTAGACAAGCTGCCGCTCCCTGGCCAGCCGACCCTAGCCTACCTCAACGCGATCTAGTAGACGAGCTGCCACTCCCTGGCCAGCCGACCCTAGCCTACCTCAACGCGATCCAGTAGACAAGCTGGCGCTCACTGGCCAGCCGACCGTAGCATGAATCACCGAGATCAAGTAGACAAGCTTCCGCTCCCTGGCCAGCCGACCCTTGCCTACCTCAACTCGATCCAGTAGACGAGCTGCCACTCGCTGCCCAGCCGACAAGCTGCCGCTCCCTGGCCAGCCGACCCTAACTTACCTCAACGCGATCCAGTAGACAAGCTGCCGCTCCATGGCCATGCGACCCTTGCCTACCTCACCGCGATCTATTAGACAAGCTGCCGCTCCCTGGCCAGGCGACACTAGCCTACCTCAACGCGATCCAGTAGACGAGGTGTCACTCCCCGGCCAGACGACCGTAGCCTACCTCAAAGCAATCCAGTAGACAAGCTGCCGCTCCCTGGCCAGCCGACCTTACCATACCTCACCGAGATCCAGTAGACAAGCTGCCGCTCCCTGGCCAGCCGACCCTTGCCTACCTCAACTCAATCCAGTAGACGAGCTACCACTCTCTGGCCAGCCGACAAGCTGCCCCTCCCTGGCCAGCCGACCCCAGCCTACCTCATCGCGATGCAGTAGACAAGCTGCCGCTCCCTGGCCATCCGACCCTTACCTACCTCACAGCGATCCATTAGACAAGCTGCCGCTCCCTGGTCAGCCGACCCTAGTCTACCTCAACGCGATCCAGTAGACGAGTTGGCACTCCCTGGCCAGCCGACCCTAGCCACCTCAAAGCAATCCAGTAGACAAGCTGCCGCTCTTTGGCCAACCTACCCTTGTCTACGTCAACGCGATCCAGTAGAAGAGCCTACGTCAATATAATGCAGTAGACGAGCTGCCACTCCCTGGCCAGCCGACCCTAGCCTACCTCACCGCGATCTTTTAGACAAGCTGGTGCTCCCTGGCCAGCCGACCCCTAGCCTAACTCACCAGGATCCATTAGACAAACAGTCGCTCCCTGGCCAGCCGACCCTTGCCTACCTTACCGCGATCCAGTAGACAAGCTGCCGTTCCCTGGCCAGCCGACCTTAGCCTACCTCACCGAGATCCAGTAGACAAGCTGCCGCTACCTGGCCAGCCGACCCTTGCCTACCTCATCTCGATCCAGTAGACAAGCTGCCGCTCCCTAGCCAGGCGACACTAGCCTACCTCACCGCGATCCAGTAGAAAAGCTGCCTCTCCCTGGCCAGCCGACCCTTGGCTACCTCAACGCGATCTAGCAGACAAGATGCCGCTCCCAGGCCAGCTGACCCTAGCCTACCTCAGGCCGATACAGTGGAGGAGCTGCCACTCCCTGGCCAGCCCACCCTAGCCTACCTCAAACCAATCTAGTAGACAAGCTACCGCTCCCTGGCCAGCAGACCTTTGAGTACCTCAACTCGATCCAGTAGACGAGCTGCCACACCCTGGCCAGCCGACCCTATCCTACCTCAACGCGATCCAATAGACGAGCTGCCACTCCTTGTCCAGCCGAACCTAGACTACCTCACCGCGATCCAGTAGAGAAGCTGCCACTCCCTGGCCACCCAACCCTTGCCTACCTCATCGCGATCCAGTAGAAGAGCTGCCACTCCCTGGCCATCGACCCTAGCCTACCTCAATATAATCCAGTAGATGAGCTGCCACTCCCTGGCCAGCCGACCCTAGCTATCCTCAATATAATCCAGTAGACGAGCTGCCACTCCCTGGCCAGCCGACCCTAGCCTACCTCACCGCGATCCAGTAGACAAGCTGCCGTTCCCTGGCCAGCCGACCTTAGCCTACCTCACCGAGATCCTGTAGACAAGCTGCCGCTCCCTGGCCAGCCGACACTTGCCTACCTCAACTCGATCCAGTAGACGAGCTGCCAATCTCTGGCCAGCCGAGAAGCTGCCGCTTCCTGGCCAACCGACCCTAGCTTACCTCATCGCGATCCAGTAGACAAGCTGCCGCTCCCTGGCCAGGCGAACCTAGCCTACCTCACCGCGATCCAGTAGAAAAGCTGCCGCTCCCTGGCCAGCTGACCCTTGGCTACCTCAACACGATCTAGTAGACAAGCTGCCGCTCCTGGCCAGCTGACCCTAGCCTACCTCAGGCCGATCCATTGGACGAGCTGCCACTCCCTGGCCAGCCGACCCTAGCCTACCTCAACCCAATCTAGTAGACAAGCTACCGCTCCCTGGCCAGCAGACCTTTGAGTACCTCAACTCGATCCAGTAGACGAGCTGCCACACCCTGGCTATCCGACCCTATCCTACCTCAACACGATCCAATAGACGAGCTGCCACTCCCTGTCCAGCCGAACCTAGACTACCTTACCACGATCCAGTAGAGAAACTGCCACTCCCTGGCCAGCCGACCCTTGCCTACCACATCGGATCCAGTAGACGAGCTACCACTCCCATGGCAGCCGACCCTAGCCTACGTCACCGCGATCCAGTAGACGAAGTGCCACTCCATGGCCAGTAGACCCTTGCCTACCTCACCGCGATAAAGTAGACGAGCTTCCACTCCCTGTCCAGCCGACCCTAGCCTACCTCAACTCGATCCAGTAGACAAGCTGCCGCTACCTGGCCATCCGACACTTTCCTACCTCACCGCGATCCATTAGACAAGCTGCCGCTCCCTGGCCAGCCGACCCTAGCTACCTCAACGCGATCCAGTAGACAAGCTGCCACTCCCTGGCCAGCCGACCCTAGTCTACCTCAACGCGATCCAGTAGACAAGCTGGCAATCCCCGGCCAACCTACCCTTGCCTACCTCAACGCGATCCAGTAGACGAGCTGCCACTCCCTGGCCAGCCGACCCTAGCCTACCTCAATATAATCCAGTAGATGAACTGCCACTCCATGGCCAGCCGACCCTAGCCTACCACAATATAGATCCAGTAGACGAGCTGCCACTCCCTGGACAGCCGACCCTAGCCTACCTCACCGCGATCCAGTAGACACGCTGCCGCTCCCTGGCCATCAGACCCTTACCTACCTCACGCGATCTATTAGACAAGCTGCCGCTCCCTGGCCAGCTGACCCTAGCCTACCTCAGGCCGATCCAGTGGACGAGCTGCCACTCCCTGGCCAGCCGACACTAGCCTACCTCAACCCAATCTAGTAGACAAGCTACCGCTCCCTGGCCAGCAGACCTTTGAGTACCTCAACTCGATCCAGTAGACGAGCTGCCACACCCTGGCCATCCGACCCTATCCTACCTCAACGCGATCCAATGGACGAGCTGCCACTCCCTGTCCAGCCGAACCTAGACCACCTTACCACGATCCAGTAGAGAAGCTGCCACACCCTGGCCAGCCGACCCTTGCCTACCTCATCGCGATCCAGTAGACGAGCTACCACTCCATGGCCAGCCGACCCTAGCCTACGTCACCGCGATCCAGTAGACGAAGTGCCACTCCATGGCCAGTAGACCCTTGCCTACCTCACCACGATAAAGTAGACGAGCTTCCACTCCCTGTCCAGCCGACCCTAGCCTACCTCACCTCGATCCAGTAGACAAGCTGCCGCTACCTGGCCATCTGACACTTTCCTACCTGACCGCGATCCATTAGACAAGCTGCCGCTCCCTGGCCAGCCGACCCTAGCCTACCTCAACGCAATCCAGTAGACGAGCTGAATTCCCCGGCCAGCCGACCCTAGCCTACCTCAAAGTAATCCAGTAGACAAGCTGCCGCTCTTGGCCAACCAACCCTTCCTACCACAACGCGATCCAGTCGACGATCTGCCAACTTCGCCTGGACAGCCGAAACCCTGCCTAGCCTCAATATAACCCATAGATGAGCTGCCACTCCCTGGCCAGCGTCCCTACCTACCTCAATATAATCCAGTAGACGAGCTGCCACTCCCTGGCAGCCGACCCTAGCCCTACCTAATCACGACCAGTAGACATGCTGGCGCTACCTGGCCACCGACACCTAGCCTACCTCCGACGCGATCCATAGACAAGCTGCCGCTCCCTGGCCAGCCGACCCTTGCCTACCTCAAACGCGATCCATAAGCAAGCTGCCGCATACCCTGGCCACCGTACCTTAGCCTACTCAACGCGATCCAGTAGATGAGCTGCCACTCTCACCTTTCAGCCGACCGTAGCCTACCTCACCATATCCATTAGATAAGCTACGATTCCATGGCCAGCGACCCTTTGCCTACCTCAACTCCATCAAGTAGACGAGCGCCAATTCGCTTGCCAGCGACAAGCTTCCGCTTCTTGGCCAGCCGACCCTCTAACTACCTCACCGCGATCAGTAGACAAGCTGCCGCTACTGGCCATGCGACCCTTGCCTACCTCACCGGATCTATTAGACAAGCTGCCGCTCCTTGGCCCAGCGACCCTAGCCTACTCAACGCGATCCAGTTGACGAGCTGCCACTCCCTGCCAGCCGACCCTAGCCTACCTCACCGCGATCCAGTAGACAAGCTGCCGCTCCCTGGCCAGCCGACCTTAGCCTACCGTCACCGAGATCCAGTAGACTAGCTGCCGCTCCCTGGCAGCCGACCCTAGCCTACCTTACCGCGATCCAGTAGACAAGCTGCCGCTCCCTGGCCAGCCGACCTTAGCCTACCTCACCGAGATCCAGTAGACAAGCTGCCGCTCCCTGGCCAGCCGACCCTTGCCTACCTCAACGCGATCCAGTAGACGACCTTCCACTCGCTGCCCAGCCGACAAGCTGCCGCTCCCTGGCTAGCCGACCCTTGCCTACCTCAACGCGATCCAGTAGACGAGTTGCCACTCCCTGGCCAGTCGACCCTACCCTACCTCACCGCGATCCAGTAGACAAGCTGCCGCTCCCTGGCCAGCCGACCTCAGCCTCCCTCCCCGAGATCCAGTTGACAAGCTGCCGCTCCCTGGGCAGCCGACCCTAGCCTACCTTACCGAGATGCAGTATACAAGCTGCCGCTCCCTGGCAAGCCAACCTTACCATACCTTACCGAGATCCAGTAGATAAGCTACCGCTCCCTGGCCAGCCGACCCTTGCCTACCTCAACTTGATCTAGTAGACGAGCTGCCACTCGCTGCCCAGCCGACAAGCTGCCGCTCCCTAGCCAGCCGACCCTAACCTACCTCACCGCGATCCAGTAGACAAGCTGCCGTTCCCTGGCCATGCGACCCTTGCCTACCTCACCGCGATCTATTGGACAAGCTGCCGCTCCTTGGCCAGGCGACACTAGCCTACCTGAACGCGATCCAGTAGACGAGGTGTCACTCCCGGCCAGCCGAACCTAGCCTACCTCAAAGCAATCCAGTAGACAAGCTGCCGCTACATGGCCAGCCGACCTTAGCCTACCTCAGCGAGATCCAGTATACAAACTGCCGCTCCCTGGCCAGCTGACTCTAGCGTACCTTACCGCGATCCAGTAGACAAGCTGCCGCTCCCTGGCTTGCCGACATTAGCCTACCTCACCGAGATCCAGTAGACAAGCTGCCGCTCCCTGGCCAGCCGACCCCTGCCTACCTCAACTCGATCCAGTAGACGAGCTACCACTCCCTGGCCAGCCGACAAGCTGCCCCTCCCTGGCCAGCCGACCCTAGCCTACCTCATCGCGATCCAGTAGACAAGCTGCCGCTCCCTGGCCATCCGACCCTTACCTACCTCACAGCAATCCATTAGACAAGCTGCCGCTCCCTGGCCAGCCGACCCTAGTCTACCTCAACGTGATCCAGTAGACGAGTTGCCACTCCCTGGCCCGCCGACCCTAGCCACCTCAAAGCAATCCAGTAGACAAGCTGCCGCTCTTTGGCCAACCTACCCTTGCCTACGTCAACGCGATCCAGTAGAAGAGTTGCCACTCCCTGGCCCTCGACCCTAGCCTACATCAATATAATCCAGTAGATGAGCTGCCACTCCCTGGCCAGCCGAACCTAGCCTACCTCAATATAATCCAGTAGACGAGCTGCCACTCCCTGGCCAGCCGACCCTAGCCTACCTCACCGCGATCCAGTAGACAAGCTGGCGGTCCCTGGCCAGCCGACCCTAGCCTACCTCAACGCTATCCAGTAGACGAGCTGCCACTCCCTGGCCACCCGACCGTAGCCTACCTCACCGCGAACCAGTAGACAAGCTGCCGCTTCCTGGCCAGCCGACCTTAGCCTACCTCACCGAGATCTAGCAGACAAGCTGCCGCTCCCTGGCCAGCCGACCCTAGCCTACCTTACCGAGATCCAGTAGACAAGCTGCCGCTCCTTGACCAGCCGACCTTACCATATCTCACCGACATCCAGTAGATAAGCTGCCGCTCCCTGGCCAGCAGACCCTTGCCTACCTCAACTCGATCCAGTAGACGAGCTGCCACTCCCTGCCCAGCCGACAAGCTGCCGCTCCCTGGCCAGCCGACCCTAGCCTACCTCAACGCGATCCAGTAGACAAGCTGCCGCTCCCTGGCCAGGCGACCCTTGCCTACCTCACAGCGATCCATTAGACAAGCTGCCGCTCCCTGGCCAGCCGACCCTAGCCTACCTCAACGCGATCCAGTAGATGAGCTGCCACTCACCTTCCAGCCGACCCTAGCCTACCTCAAAGCAATCCAGTAGACAAGCTGCCGCTCTTTGGCCAACCTATCCTTGCCTACCTCAACGCGATCCAGTAGACTAGCTGCCACTCCCTGGCCAGCCGACCCTAGCCTACATCAATATATTCCAATAGATGAGCTGCCACTCCATGGCCAGCCGACCCTAGCCTACCTCAATATAATCCATTAGACGAGCTGCCCCTCCCTGGCCAGCCGATCCTAGCCTACCTCACCGCGATCCAGTAGACAAGCTTCCGCTGACTGGCCAGCCGACCTTAGCCTACCTCATCGAGATCCAGTAGACAAGGTGCCCCTCCCTGGCCAGCTGACCTTTGCCTACCTCAACTCGATCCAGTAGACGAGCTGCCACTCCCTGGCCAGCGGACAAGCTACCGCTCCCTGGAGAACCGACCCTAGCCTACCTTACCGCGATCCAGTAGACAAGCTGCCGCTCCCTGGCCAGGACGACCCTAGCCTACCTCACCGCGATCCAGTAGACAAGCTGCCGCTCCCTGGCCAGCTGACCCTAGCCTACCTCAGGCCGATCCAGAGGACGAGCTGCCACTCCCTGGCCAGCCGACCCTAGCCTACCTCAACCCAATCTAGTAGACAAGCTACCGATCCCTGGCCAGCAGACCTTTGCCTACCTCAAAGCAATCCAGTAGACGAGCTGCCACACCCTGGCCAGCCGACCCTATCCTACCTCAACGCGACCCAATAGACGAGCTGCCACTCCCTGTCCAGCCGAACCTAGACTACCTCACCGCGATCCAGTAGAGAAGCTGCCACTCCCTGGCCAGACGACCCTTGCCTACCTCATCGCGATCCAGTAGACAAGCAACCACTCCCTGGCCAGCCGACCATAGCCTACGTCACCGCGATCCAGTAAACCAAGTGCCACTCCATGGCCAGTAGACCCTTGCCTACCTCACCGCGATAAAGTAGACGAGCTTCCACTCCCTGTCCAGCCTACACTAGCCTACCTCACCGCGATCCAGTAGACAAGCTGCCGGTCCCTGGCCATCCGACCCTTGCCTACCTCACCGCGATCCATTAGACAAGCTGCCGCTCCCTGGCCAGCCGACCCTAGCGTACCTCAACGTGATCCAGTAGACAAGCTGCCACTCCCCGGGCATCCGACCCTAGCCTACCTCAAAGAAATCCAGTAGACAAGCTGCCGCTCTTTGGCCAACCTACCCTTGCCTACCTCTACGTGATCCAGTAAACGAGCTGCCACTCCCTGGCCAGCCGACCCTAGCCTACTTTAATATAATCCAGTAGATGAGCTGCCACTCCCTGGCCAGCCGATCCTAGCCTACCTCAATATAATCCAGTAGACGAGCTGCCACTCCCTGGCAGCCGACCCTAGCCTACCTCACCGCGATCCAGTAGACAAGCGCTCGCTCCCTGGCCAGCCGACCTTAGCCTAACTCACATGGATCCAGTAGACAAACAGCCGCTCCCTGGTCAGCCGACCCTTGCCAACCTTACCGCGATCCAGTAGACAAGCTGCCGTTCCCTGGCCAGCCGATCTTAGCCTATCTCACCGAGATCCAGTAGACAAGCTGCCCCTCCCTGGCCAGCCGACCCTTGCCTACCTCAACTCGATCCAGTAGATGAGCTGCCACTCCCTGGCCAGCCGAGAAGCTGCCGCTCCCTGGACAACTGATCCTAGCCTACCTCATCGCGATCCAGTAGACAAGCTGCCGCTCCCTGGCCAGGCGACCCTAGCCTACCTCACCGCGATCCAGTAGACAAGCTGCCGCTCACTGGCCAGCCGACCCTTCGCTACCTCAACGCGATCTAGTAGACAAGCTGCCGCTCCCTGGCCAGCTGACCCTAGCCTATCTCAGGCCGATCCAGAGGACGAGCTGCCACTCCCTGGCCAGCCGACCCTAGCCTACCTCAACCCAATCTAGTAGACAAGCTACCGCTCCCTGGCCAGCAGACCTTTGCCTACCTCAAAGCAATCCAGTAGACAAAGTGCCACTCCATGGCCAGTAGACCCTTGCCTACCTCACCGCGATAAAGTAGACGAGCTTCCACTCCCTGTCCAGCCGACCCTAGCCTACCTCACCGCGATCCAGTAGACAAGCTGCCGGTCCCTGGCCATCCGACCCTTGCCTACCTCACCGCGATCCATTAGACAAGCTGCCGCTCCCTGGCCAGCCGACCCTAGGCTACCTCAACGCGATCCAGTAGACAAGCTGCCACTCCCCGGCCATCCGACCCTAGCCTACCTCAAGGAAATCCAGTAGACAAGCTGCCACTCTTTGGCCAACCTACCCTTGCCTACCTCAACGCGATCCAGTAAACGAGCTGCCACTCCCTGGCAGCCGACCTTAGCCTACCTCACCGCGATCCAGTAGACAAGTTGCCGCTCCCTGGCCAGCCGACCCTTGCCTACCTCAACGCGATCCAGAAGACGAGCTGCCACTCCCTGGCCAGCCTACACTAGCCTACCTCACCGTGATCCAGTAGACAAGCTGCCGTTTCCTGGCCAGCCGACCTTTGGCTACCTCAACGCGATCTAGTAGACAAGCTGCCGCTCCCTGGCCAGCCGACCCTAGCCTACCTCAACCCAATCTAGTAGACAAGCTACCGCTCCTTGGCCAGCAGACCTTTGCCTACCTCAACTCGATCCAGTAAACGAGCTGCCACACCCTGGTCAGCCGACACTATCGTACCTCAAAGCGATCCAATAGACAAGCTGCCACTCCCTATCCAGCCGAACCTAGACTACCTCACCGCGATCCAGTAGACAAGCTACCACTCCCTGGCCAGCCGACCATAGCTTACGTCACCGCGATCCAGTACACGAAGTGCCACTCCATGGCCAGTAGACCCTTGCCTACCTCACCGCGATAAAGTAGACGAGCTTCCACTCCCTGTCCAGCCTACACTAGCCTACCTCACCGCGATCCAGTAGACAAGCTTCCGGTCCCTGGCCAGCCGACCCTTGCCTACCTCACCGCGATCCATTAGAGAAGCTGACGCTCCCTGGCCAGCCGGCCCTAGCGTACCTCAACGCGATCCAGTAGACAAGCTGCCACCCCCCGGCCAGCCGACCCTAGCTTACCTCAAAGAAATCCAGTAGACAAGCTGCCACTCTTTGGCCAACCTACCCTTGCCTACCTCAACGCGATCCAGTAAACGAGCTGCCATTCCCTGGCCAGCCGACCCTAGCCTACCTCAATATAATCCAGTGGATGAGCTGCCACTCCCTGGCCAGCCGACCCTAGCCTACCTCAATATAATCCAGTAGACGAGCTGACACTCCCTGGCAGCCGACCCTAGCCTACCTCACCGCGATCCAGTAGACAAGCTGGCGCTCCCTGGCCAGCCGACCCTAGCCTAACTCACCGCGATCCAGTATACAAGCTGCCGCTCCCTGGCCAGCCGACCCTTCCCTACCTCAACGCGATCCAGTAGACGAGCTGCCACTCCCCGGCCAGCCGACCCTAGCTTGCATCAAAGAAATCCAGTAGACAAGCTGCCGCTCTTTGGCCAACCTACCCTTGCCTACCTCAACGTGAACCAGTAAACGAGCTGCCATTCCCTGGCCAGCCGACCCTAGCCTACCTCAATATAATCCAGTAGATGAGCTGCCACTCCCTGGCCAGCCGACCCTAGCCTACCTCAATATAATCCAGTAGACGAGCTGCCACTCGCTGGTCAGCCGAACCTAGCCTACCTCACCGCGATCCAGTAGACAAGATGGCGCTCCCTGTCCAGACGACCCTAGCCTAACTCACCGCGATTCAGTAGACAAGCTGCCGCTCCCTGGCCAGCCGACACTTGCCTACCTCAACGCGATCCAGTAGACGAGCTGCCACTCCCTGGTCAGCCGACCCTAGCCTACCTCACCGCGATCCAGTAGCCAAGCTGCCGCTCCCTGGCCAGCCGACCTTAGCCTAACTCACCAGAATCCAGTAGACAAACAGCCGCTCCCTGGCCAGCCGACCCTTGCTAACCTTACCGCGATCCAGCAGACAAGCTGCCGTTCCCTGGCCAGCCGACTTTAGCCTACCTTACCGAGATCCAGTAGACATCCTGCCGCTCCCTGGCCAGCCGACCCTTGCCTACCTGAACTCGATCCAGTAGACGAGCTGCCACTCCCTGCCCAGCCGACAAGCTGCCGCTCCCTGGCCAGCAGACCCTAGCCTACCTCATCGCGATCCAGTAGACATGCTGCCGCACCCTGGCCATGCGACCCTTGCCTACCTCACCGCGATCCATTAGACAAGCTGCCGCTCCCTGGCCAGGCAACCCTAGCCTACCTCAACGCGATCCAGTAGACGAGCTGCCATACCCCGGCCAGTCGACCCTAGCCTACCTCAAAGCAATCCACTAGACAAGCTGCCGCTCTTTGGCCAACCTACCCTAGCCTACCTCAACGCGATCCAGTAGACGAGCTGCCACTCCCTGGCCAGCCGACCCTAGCCTACCTCAATATATTCCAATAGATGAGCTGCCACTCCCTGGCCAGCCGACCCTATTCTACCTCAATATAATCCAGTAGACGAGCTGCGACTCCCTGGCCAGCCGACCCTAGCCTAACTCACCGCGATCCAGTAGACAAGCTAGCGCTCCCTGGCCAGCCGACCGTAGAATACCTCACCGCGATCCAGTAGACGAAGTGCCACTCCATGGCCAGCAGACCCTTGCCTACCTCACCGCGATCCAGTAGACAAGCTTCCGCTCCCTGGCCAACCGACCTTCGCCTACCTCACCGAGATCCAGTAGACAAGCTGTCGCTCCCTGGCCAGCCGACCCTTGCCTACCTCACCGCGATCCAGTAGACGAGCTACCACTCCCTGGCCAGCCGACCGTGGCCTACCTCACCGCGATCCAGTAGACAAGCTGCCGCTCCCTGGCCAGCCGACATTAGCCTACCTCACCGAGATCCAGTAGACTAGCTGCCGCTCCATGGCCAGCTGACCCCAACCTACCTTACCGCGATCCAGTGAACAAGCTGCCGCTCCCTGGCCAGCCGACCTTAGCCTACCTCACCGAGATCCAGTAGACAAGCTGCCGCTCCCTGGCCAGCCGACCCTTACCTACATCAACTTGATCCAGTAGACGAGCTACCACTCCCTGGCCAGCCGACAAGCTGCCGCTCCCTGAGCAGCCGACCCTAGCCTACCTCACCGCGATCCAGTTGACAAGCTGCCGCTCCCTGTCCATCCGACCCTTACCTACCTCACCGCGATCCATTAGACAAGCTGACGATCCCTGGCCAGCCAACCCTAGCCTACCTCAACGCGATCCAGTACACGAATTGCCACTCCGTGGCCAGCCGAACCTAGCCTACCTCAAAGCAATCCAGTAGACAAGCTGCCACTCTCTGGCCAACCTACCCTTGCCTACCTCAACCCGATCCAGTAGATGAGCTGCCACTCCCTGGCCAGCCGACCCTAGCCTACCTCAATATAATCCAGTAGACGAGCTGTCACTCGCTGGACACCCGACCCTAGCCTACCTCACCGAGATCCAGTAGACAAGCTGCCGTTCCTGGCCAGCCGACCCTAGCCTACCTCACCGAGATCCAGTAGACAAGCTGCCACTCCCTGGCCAGCCGACCCTAGTCTACCTCAATATAATCCAGTAGACGAGCTGCCACTCACTGGCCAGCTGATTCTAGCTTACATCAATATAATCCAGCAGACGAGCGTTGAGGTAGGCAAGGGTAGGTTGGCCAAAGAGCGGCAGATTGCGCTCCCTGGCCAGCCGACCCTAGCCTACCTCACCGCTATCCAGTAGACAAGCTGCCGCTCCCTGGCCAGCCGACCATTGCTTAACTCAACGCGATCCAGTAGACAAGCTGCCGCTCCCTAGCCAGCCGACCTTAGCCTACCTCACCGAGATCCAGCAGACAAGCTGCCGCTCCCTGGCTAGCTGACCCTATCCTACCTTACCGAGATCCAGTAGACAAGCTGCCGCTCCCTGGCCAGCCGACCCTTGCCTACCTCAACTCGATCCAGTAGAAAAGCTACCACTCCCTGGCCAGCAGACAAGCTGCCGCTCCCTGGCCAACCGACCCTAGCCTACCTCACCGCGATCCAGTAGACAAGCTGCCGCTCCCTGGCCATCCGACCCTTACCTACCTCACCGCGATCCATTAGACAAGCTGCCGCTCCCTGGCCAGCCGACACTAGCCTACTTCAACGCGATCCAGTAGACGAGCTGCCACTCCCTGCCCAGCCGACCCTAGGCTACCTCAAAGCAAACCAGTAGACAAGCTGCCGCTCTTTGGCCAACCTACCCTTGCCTACCTCAACGCTTTCCAGTAGAAGAGCTGCCACTCCCTGGCCATCGACCATAGCCTACTTCAATATAATCCAGTAGATGAGCTGCTACTCCCTGGGCAGCCGACCCTAGCCTACCTCAATATAATCCATTAAACAAGCTGCCACTCCCTGGCCAGCCGACCTTAGCCTACCTCACCGCGATCCAGTAGACAAGCTGCCGCTCCCTGGCCAGCCGACCCTAGCCTAACTCACCAGGATCCAGTAGACAAACAGCCGCTCCCTGGCCAGCCGACCCTTGCCTACCTTACCGCGATCCAGTAGACAAGCTGCCGCTCCCTGGCCAGCCGACCCTAGCCTAACTCACCACGATCCAGTAGACGAGCTGCCACTCCCTGGCCAGCCGACACTAGCCTACCTCACCGCGATCCAGTAGACAAGCTGCCGCTCCCTGGCCAGCCGACCCTTGCCTACCTCAACACGATCCAGTAGACGAGCTGCCACTCCCTGGCCAGCCGACCCTAGCGTACCTCACCGCGATCCAGTACACAAGCTGCTGCTCCCTGGCCAGCTGACCTTAGCCTACCTCACCGAGATCCAGTAGACAAGCTGCCGCTCCCTGGCCATCTGAGCCTTGCCTACCTTCCCGCGATCCATTAGACAAGCTGCCGCTCCCTGGCCAGGCGACCCTTACCTACCTCACCGCGATCCATTAGACAAGCTGCTGCTCCCTGGCCAGCCGACCCTAGCCTACCTCAATATATTCCAATTGATGAGCTGCCACTCACTGGCCAGCCGACCCTAGCCTACCTCAATATAATCCAGTAGACGAGCTGCCACTCCCTGGTAGCCGACCCTAGCCTACCTCATCGCAATCCAGTAGACAAGCTGCTGCTCCCTGGCCAGCCGATCCTAGCCTACCTCACCGCGATCCAGTAGTTGAGCTGCCACTCAACGGCCAGACGACACTAGCCTACCTCACCATAACTCAGTAAAGTAGCCACAACTCTCATCGCCCATTTTCGGGCCACCTCACCGTGATCCAGTATACTAACCACCGCTTCACGGCTGACCGAAGCTACCCTACGTCACCGTGATCCAGTACAGAAGCCACTACTCACCCACTTATTCTAGCCTACCTCACTCTGACCCAGTGTAGTAGCTCCCCGCAAAGCCGACCACAGCCTATGAAAATCTTACCTAACATCCCCAGAAGTACATGATCATAATGGAAATGTACCATTATTTTTGTGGTCTGCTGCTGTGATAACGCATGAAGTTGCCACGTATAAGGGATATTTGGAAGTGGGGCGAACTCTTACAGCAGATTTCTAATTTCTTTCCCTGGAAACATGAAGCTTAAAAAAGGACCCGGTGGTCTGTTACTATTTGTATGTTGGACATCCAAAAGAAAAAAAAAAGTTTTTCAAATGAGTTAAACCGCCAATTTACCAAAACCATGTTAACTGTAATAATGTGAATGGCGGGTTACACATTCCGGGATGAATAATCATAAGCTGTCATATGAGTGAATAGTAATATACTTCGAAGTGTCTGTCTACAGAGTTCATAGGTTTTCTACATTTTCTATCTGTGCTAATTATACTAAGTACACCTAACTCTAGTTCACCACTCACTCTACATTGGTTACAACCATTAATCTCCAAATGTGACTCATACCTGGCTAGAAATAAGACCTTTGTTTATGCAAACATCATTCAACGCAGCTACCGAGCCGGCGACCTGACACCTGTGGCCACATATCCTCACCTTTCTACCACCACAAGACTTGTGTCAGCAAATTGGGTTTTACCCCGAGTATCTCAGTGACCAGTACCTTACCTCTTCTCTAGTCTCCTGAAGTCTCCTCCACCACTACACTTCCCGGAACCCTCAACGCGATATTGTCACTCACCACAACAACCCAGGAAATGAACGTATGAACCAGAAACATAGTAATCTTCGGTTTCGGAATGACCGCGCTCCTCCGACATCTCGAAGCAGAAGCGGGCCTTTATTGTATGGCAAGGCGTTGTCTCATTCCAATGAAATGACTTGCATGGCCTTGTATCGTTTTGTAACATTCATTTTTGACTATACACTTACTAATATTCCATGTACTCGTGCTACATGCGTGTGTTACTAAAAGCTTATGTAGGAAAATTTCTTTTGCTCTATATTAAAGTATATATTTTGAATGTCAGTCCGACCAAGTCAGAGTCAATGTAACAATTCGAATTCAGACGTCGTCCACGTTTATAATATATTCCGACTCTTCTGACGTCAGTCAATTTCTAAACAAAGTTTTACTTGTCTTTTTACGGAAAACCACGACTGAGACAAAATGTGATCTTAAGAACAAATTTTGTCCTCGACGATGGAAATATATTTTTATCGGGATTATGGATAGTACATCTCCAAGGACGGCCATAGCCAGGACTACCAACCTATATCACCATTTACCACACTCACCATAGAACATGGAATTTCGCCGATGGTTTCCAATGACCCCATATGTATTTATAGTACTTCCCTAACGTGTAATAATAAGTGGACACAGAATCAACAGAAGTGTGTCAACAGACCAGACTAAAACATGAGCAATATGCTCGTCCTGCTTTTAATGTGGTATTTCCCAAAACAACCTTTGTCGACGGGAATTTCCAAGACACGTATGCGAACTGTTGTGGTCGATTTATTTTACATATGATGTCCGAGGCAGCAGGGGCACCTGAATGCCCTAATCAAGGCATCTTGTTAACGAGTATATATATATATATATATATATATATATATATATATATATATATATATATATATATATATATATACATATATATATATATATATAATATATATATATATATATATATATATATATATATATATATATATATATATATATATATATATATATGTATACACAAACAAAAAAACTATCGCGCAGAGGGGGTCTGAAGATGTCTGTAATGATCACTGACCTACCTGTTGTACCATGCCGATAGGGTTGGTATACGTGCCTGGAAGCCACAGGTTTCCAGAGTCCTATGCTAGACCCATGTAAATTAGGTGCCACAAGAGCGGCATTTTATAATCAACAATATAATTACACCATACAAGGCAGTACGCACCCCTACTTTTGAATTGGTGTGTGCAATATAGCTGTGAGACACACACAGCTATATGCGGCAACCCCCGCATGTGGTAGCTGCAGTATACCTCAATGTGATGCGAGGTAAACACAATAGCTTCATATTGTATAGGTGGAATTTGGGAAGAATATGTTTTACTATTGATATTGTAATATTCTATAGCACTTCTGGGTTCGTGGCAGTCCATAAAGGTTATCTTACACCGCCATTTCGTGTCCATGCAGGAAATGTAAGGAGACATGCGATATACTTTTGAAACAATGAAACAGCTCGGGTATAGGTCACTGCGAGCCAATGTCGAAAGGTTGTTTTTATGGTATATCTAATTTTACCATGGAGACCTCACAAGCGACACGTGAAGCTATTCTACAGCTTCATAATGAGGGCTAGAGTGACTCTGAAATTAGGAGACGTCTTGGTATTCACCGGTCAACCGTAGCACGATGGACTCGCCGACAGGCAGAGTTGGGCAACACAGACAACAGGCATCGGCGCCCACGTTGCACAAACCCGGAAGATGATTAGGTAATGATGTTGACTATATAGGTATACTGGACCACTTGATGTTATGTAAATAACCACATCACATGTTATATTTGCAATATGTCATCCTTTCCCTAGGCCATAGCAGCTGTCATTGCTGCTGCCCCCTTCACGCCCGCTAGCAACATTCGGGATACTCTTGGTCTGCAGTGCACCCCTCAAACTGTCCGAAACAGACATCACTCTGAGGGGCTACGTGGTCGCATACCAGCAACAAAACCTGTGTTAAGTGAGGCAAACATGGAGAGCAGGGTGGAGTATGCGTTGGAGTATGCGGACAAGCCACATCAGTTTTGGGAGAACGTCGTCTTTTGTGATGAAAAAACCTTCTGCAGCGATGGTCCCTCCTGCAAACAAACATGTTTGGCGGCATCCTAACACCAGGTTAGCTCTTTTTCTGTCTGTCTGTCTGTCTCTCTCAGAAACACACACACACACACACACACACACACACACACAGGTTATGCTATATAACATATTTTCCATTTTATAATGACAATTTCTGGTGAGGCCAACATGAACAACCGTTCCGGAAGTGCTTTGAAACCAGGGTGCTACGGCTACCACAGACGTTTGCTGCTTGAAACGTCCTGTTGTGCTGCAGTATTACATTTTAGTTATACACAGTCATTATTTTTTAAGTGAATAACAGTGATCATGATCACTTTATACGGCATATGTAAATACTGTAGCAATAATCTCCATTTACGATGTGATATCATAATAAATAATTATTATATATATTAAGTAAGTTAATATTTCTTAATTTACTTAATTATCTTAATCTATATTACAGCATCAGTTGCACTAATATGATTAAGACACACTGTCTTATGTAATTTTATACATTTCATATAACCAGATACGAGACAAAACATGTGGTGGGTAGCAGGAGGAGTGGGCGCGTCAGTGCAGGACTATTTGGTTGGATCCATGGTGCTGGTGTCGGTGAATTGGTGGATGTCGGGCCTGGCCAGTTGACCGGACCTACATACGTTGAGATACTGGAGGAGGTCCTGCTACCTTCAGTGGGGGCTATGCCGTTTCCAAAGCCGGAGCCATTTTACCTCGTCCAAGATAACAGCCCAGTTCACACATCCAGGGTTGTAAAGGCGTGGTATGCTCGCCATCCACGTATAACAGTGTTGCCACATCCTGCAAAATCGCCTGATCTCAACCAGATAGAGCACGTATGGGCGGCCATGCATAAAGGCATGCCTAACCGACAACATCGATGTCGTGGTGCAGTCGTAAATGATGCTTTACAAGCATGGGAACATCTACGAAGCCCTTCTGGTAGGAACTTAACGCAGACGTTAGTGGCATCCATGCCTCGAAGGCTCAATGAAGTGTTGGCAACGGGAGGAGGTTATACCAAGTATTGCAATAATAAAATTTACAGTCAAAGATTACTTTCTTAACCTCCAACAACATGTCTATGGTCATGTTAAATAGAAATCTGATTTTCACTGTTAAAGGGAAGTTAACTAATGCAGATCCATGAAAAGAGTCATTACTTTTCATGTTGGTTTACTAAATACTATGATGTGGTGCCAGGTTTTTGACAAACTGTTATCAGTCACACAGGTAATACTACATATTACGTGAGGTTGCTGATTAATCTAAACCAGCAGACAGATAAATCACCGCCGGTATGAAGCAGGGTGTCGTAGTTACCATGTAGTATATTATTTTACACCACGAATTTGACACTTTGCAAGAGATAATGATTACTGCAATATGCATTACTGTGCAGAATAATACATTCACATGCTCAATTTACGTATCCCATCTACTGTACTACATAGGGAAGGATATATCGTTGCCATTAGATAGGTGAGGACACCAACAGGCAGGGACATCAGGCTACCACCATCTCCATTATTCCATGTCTGGTGCGTCATTTTTTTTCGTTCAAAAAAAGCGCGATATTTTTTTTTTGCTGTGTGTACCTCAACGTGATCAAGTAGACAAGCTACCGCTCCCTGGCCAGCAGACCTTTGCCTACCTGAACTCGATCCAGTAGACGAGCTGCCACACCCTGGCCAGCCGACTCTTGCCTACCTCACCGCGATCCAGTAGACAAGCTGCCGCTCTTTGGCCAGCCTTCCCTTGCCTACCTCAACGTGATCCAGTAGACGAGCTGCCACTCACTGGCCAGCCGACCTTAGCCTACCTCAATATAATCCAGTAGACGAGCTGCCACTCCCTGGCCAGCCGACCCTAGCCTACCTCACCGCGATCCAGTAGACAAACTGCCGCTCCCTGGTCAGCCGACCTTAGCCTACTTCACCGAGATCCAGTAGACAAGCTGCCGCTCACTGGCCAGCCGACCTTAACCTACCTCACCGAGATCCAGTAGACAAGCTGCCACTCCCTGGCCAGCCGACCCTTGCCTACCTCAACGCGATCTAGTAGACAAGATGCCGCCCCCTGGCCAGCTGACCCTAGCCTACCTCAACACGATCCACTGAACGAGCTGCCACTCCCTGGGCAGCCGACCCGACCATACCTCAACGCAATCCAGTAGACAAGCTACCGCTCCCTGGCCAGCAGACCTTTGCCTACCTCAACTCGATCCAGTAGACGAGCTGCCACACCCTGGCCAGCCGACCCTAACCTGCCTCAACGCGATCCAGTAGACGAGCTGCCAATCCAAGGCCTGCCGACCCTTGCCTACCTCAGCGCTATCCAGTAGACGAGCTACCACTCCCTGGCCAGCCGACCCTAGCCTACCTCACCGCGATCCAGTAGACGAAGTGCCACTCCATGGCCAGCAGACCCTTGCCTACCTCACCGCGATCCAGTAGACAAGCTGCCGCTCCCTGGCCAGACGACCTTAGCCTACCTCACCGAGATCCAGTAGACAAGCTGTCGCTCCCTGGCCAGCCGACCCTTGCCTACCTCAACGCGATCCAGTAGACGAGCTGCCACTCCCTGCCCAGCTGACAAGCTGCCGCTCCCTGCCCAGCCGACCCTAGCCTACCTCACCGCGATCCTGTAGACAAGCTGTCGCTCCATGGCCATCCGACCCTTGCCTACCTCACCGCGATCCATTAGACAAGCTGCCGCTCCCTGGCCAGCCGACCCTAACCTACCTCAACGCGATCCAGTAGACGAGCTGCCACTCCCCGGCCAGCCGACCCTAGCCTACCTCAAAGCAATCCAGTAGACAAGCTGCCGCTCTTTGGACAACCTACTCTTGCCTACCTCAACGCGATCCAGTAGACGAGCTGCCACTTCATGGCCAGCCGACCTTAGACTACCTCAATATAATCCAGTAGATAAGCTGCCACTAACTGGCCAGCCGACCATAGCCTACCTTAATATAATCCAGTAGACGAGCTGCCACTCCCTGGCAGCCGACCCTAGCCTACCTCAATATAATCCAGTAGACGAGCTGCCACTCCCTGGCCAGCCGACCCTAGCCTACCTCACCGCGATCCAGTAGACAAACTGCCGCTCCCTGGTCAGCCGACCTTAGCCTACTTCACCGAGATCCAGTAGACAAGCTGCCGCTCACTGGCCAGCTGACCTTAACCTACCTCACCGCGATCCAGTAGACAAGCTGCCGCTCCCTGGCCAGCCAACCCTACCCTACCTCAAAGCGATCCAGTAGACGAGCTGCCAGTCCCTGGCCAGCCGACCCTAACCTACCTCAACGGAATCCAGTAGACAAGCTGCTGCTCCCTGGCCAGCCGATCCTAGCCTACCTCAAAGCGATCCAGTAGACGAGCTGCCACTCCCCGGCCAGCCGACACTAGCCTACCTCACCATAACTCAGTAAAGTAGCCACAACTCTGATCGCCCATTTCTGGGCCACCTCACCGTGATCCAGTATACTAGCCACCACTTCACGGCTGACCGAAGCTACCCTACGTCACCGTGATCCAGTACAGAAGCCACTACTCACCCGCTTATTCTAGCCTACCTCACTGTGACCCAGTGCAGTAGCTCCCCGCAAAGTCGACCACAGCCTATGAAGATCTTACCTAACATCCCCAGAAGTACATGATCATAATGGAAATGTACCATTAAATTTGTGGTCTGCTGGTGTGATAACGCATGAAGTGGCCACGTATAAGGGATATTTGGCAGTGGGGCGAACTCTTACAGCAGATTTCTAATTTCTTTCCCTGGAAACATGAAGCTTCAAAAGGACCCGGTGGTCTGTTACTGTTTGTATGTTGGACATCCAAAAGAAAAAAAAAAGTTTTTCAAATGAGCTAAACCGCTAATTTACCAAAATGTTAACTGTAATAATGTGAATGGCGGGTTACACATTACGGGATGAATAATCATAAGCTGTCATCTGAGTGAATAGTAATATACTTCGAAGTGTCTGTCTACAGAGTTCATAGGTTTTCTACATTTTCTAGCTGTGCTAATTATACTAAGTACACCTAACTCTAGTTCACCACTCACTCTACATTGGTTACAACCATTAATCTCCAAATGTTACTCATACCTGGCTAGAAATAAGACCTTTGTTTATGCAAACATCATTCAACTCCGAGCCGGGAGCACGAAGCCAGCTGGCAGCTACCGAGCCGGCGACCTGACACCTGTGGCCACATATCCTCACCTTTCCATCACCACAAGACTTGTGTCAGCAAACTGGGTTTGTCCCCGAGTATCTCAGTGACCAGTACCTTACCTCTTCTCTAGTCTCCTGAAGTCTCCTCCACCACTACACTTCCCGGAACCCTCAACGCGATATTGTCACTCACCACAACATTCTAGGAAATGAACGTATGATGAACCAGAAACATAGTAATCTTCGGTTTCGGAATGACCGCGCTCCTCCGACATCTCGAAGCAGAAGCGGGCCTTTATTGTATGGCAAGGCGTTGTCTCAATCCAATGAAATGACTTGCATGGCCTTTCATCGTTTTGTAACATTCATTTTTGACTATACACTTACTAATATTCCATGTACTCGTGCTACATGCGTGTGTTACTAAAAGTTTATGTAGGAAAATTTCTTTTGCTCTATAATAAAGTATATATTTATAATGTCAGTCCGTCCAAGTCTGAGTCAATGTAACAATTCGGATTCAGACGTCGTCCACGTTTATAATATATTCTGACTCTTCTGACGTCAGTCAATTTCTAAACAATGTTTTACTTGTTTGTCTTTTTACGGTAAACCACGACTGAGACAAAATTTTTCCTCGACGATGGAAATATATTTTTATCGCGATTATAGATAGTACATCTCCGAGGACGGCCATAGCCAGGACTACCAACCTATATCACCATTTACCACACTCACCATAGAACATGGAATTTCGCCGATGGTTTCCAATGACCCCATATGTATTTATAGTACTTCCCTAACGTGTAATAATAAGTGGACACAGAATCAACAGAAGTGTGTCAACAGACCAGACTAAAACATGAGCAATATGCTCGTCCTGCTTTTAATGTGGTATTTCCCAAAACAACCTTTGTCGACGGGAATTTCCAAGACACGTATGCGAACTGTTGTGGTCGATTTATTTTTCATACGATGTCCGAGGCAGCAGGGGCACCTGAATGCCCTAATCAAGGCATCTTGTTAACGAGTATATATATATATATATATATATATATATATATATATATATATATATATATATATATATATATATATACACAACAAAAAACTATCGCGCAGAGAGGGTCTGAAGATGTCTGTAATGATCACTGACCTACCTGTTTTACCATGACGGTTGGGTTGGTATACGTGCCTGGAAGCCACAGGTTTCCAGAGTCCTATGCTAGACCCATGTAAGTTACGTGCCACAAGAGCGGCATTATATAATTAACAATAAAATTACATCATACAAGGCAGTACGAACCCCTACTTTTGAATTGGTGTGTGCAATATAGCTGTGAGACACACACGGCTATATGCGGCAACCCCCATATGTGGTAGATGCAGCATACCTCAATGTGATGCGAGGTAAACACAATAGCTTCATATTGTATAGGTGTAATTTGGGAAGATTATGTTTTACTATTGATATTGTATTATTTTATAGCACATCTGGGTTCGTGGCAGTCCATAAAGGTTATCTTACACCGCCATTTCGTGTCCATGCAGGAAATGTAAGGAGACATACGATATATTTTTGAAACAATGAAAAAGACTCGGGTATAGTTCACTGCGAGCCAGTGTCGAAAGGTTGTTTTTGTGGTATATATAATTTTACCATGGAGACCTCACAAGCGACACGTGTAGCTATTCTACAGCTTCATAATGAGGGCTAGAGTGACTCTGAAATTAGGAGACGTCTTGGTATTCACCTGTCAACCGTTGCACGATGAATTCGCCGACAGGCAGAGTTGGGCAACACAGACAACAGACATCGGCGTGGGCGCCCACGTTGCACAACACCGGAAGATGATCAGGTAATGATGTTGCATATATAGGTATACTGGACCACTTGATGTTATGTAAACAACCACATCACATGTCATATTTGCAATATGTCATCCTTTCCCTAGGCCATAGCAGCTGTTATTGCTGCTGCCCCTTTCACGCCCGCTAGCAACATTCGGGATACTCTTGGTCTGCAGTGCACCCCTCAAACTGTCCGAAACAGACATCACTCTGAGGGGCTACGTGGTCGCATACCAGCAACAAAACCTGTGTTAAGTGAGTCAAACATGGAGAGCAGGGTGGAGTATGCGTTGGAGTATGCGGACAAGCCACATCAGTTTTAGGAGAACGTCATCTTTTGTGATGAAAAAACCTTCTGCAGCGATGGTCCTCCTGCAAATAAACATGTTTGGCGGCATCCTAACACCAGGTTAGCTCTTTCTCTGTCTGTCTGTCTCTCTCTCTCTCTCAGAAACACACACACACACACACACACACACACACACACACACAGAGGTTATGCTATATAACTTATTCTCCATTTTATGATGACAATTTCTGGTGAGGCCAACATGAACAACCGTTCCGGAAGTGCTTTGAAACCAGGGTGCAACGGCTACCACAGACGTTTGCTGCTTGAAACGTCCTGTTATGCTGCAGTATTACATTTTAGTTATGCACAGTCATTATTTTTTAAGTGAATAACAGTGATCATGATCACTTTATACGGCATATGTAAATACTGTCGCAATAATCTCCATTTACGATGTGATATTATAATAAATAATTATTATATATTAAGTTAGTCAATATTTCTTAATCTACTTAATTATCTTAATCTATATTGCAGCATCAGTTGCACTAATATGATTAAGACCCACTGTCTTATGTAATTTTATACATTTTATATAACCATATACGAGCCACAACATGTGGTGGGTAGCATGAGGAGTGGGCGCGTCAGTGCAGGACTATTTGGTTGGATCCATGGAGCTGGTGTCGGTGAATTGGTGGATGTCGGGCCTGGCCAGTTGACCGGACCTAGATAGGTTGAGATACTGGAGGAGGTCCTGCTACCTTCAGTGGGGGCTATGGCGTTTCCAGAGCCGAAGCCATTTTACCTCGTCCAAGATAACAGCCCAGTTCACACATCCAGGGTTGTAAAGGCGTGGTATGCTCGCTATCCACGTATAACAGTGATGCCACATCCTGCAAAATCGCCTGATCTCAACCCGATAGAGCACGTATGGGCGGCCATGCAGAAAGGCATGCCTGACCGACAACATTGATGTCGTGCTACAGTCGTATATGATGCTTTACAAGCATGGGAACATCTACGAAGCCCTTCTGGTAGGAACTTAACGCAGACGTTAGTGGCATCCATGCCTCGAAGGCTCAATGAAGTGTTGGCAACGGGAGGAGGTTAAACCAAGCATTGAAATAATAAAACTTACAATCAAAGATTACTCTCTTAACCTCCAACAACATGTCTATGGTCATGTTAAATAGAAATGTGATTTTCACTGTTAAAGGGAAGTTAACTAATGCAGATCCATGAAGAGTAATTGCTTTTCATGTTGGATTACTAAATACTATAATGTGGTGCCAGGTTTTTGACATACTGTTATCAGTCACACAGGTGATACTACATATTACGTGAGGTTGCTGATTAATCTAAAGCAGCAGACTGATAAATCACCGCCGGTATGAAGCAGGGTGTCGTAGTTACCATGTAGGATATTATCTTACACCACGAATTTGACACTTTGCAAGAGATAATGATTACTGCAATATGCATTACTGAGCAGAATATTACATTCACATGCTCAATTTACGTATCCCATCTACTGTACTACATACGGAAGGATATATCGTTGCCATTAGATAGGTGAGGACACCAACAGGCAGGGAAATCAGGGCTACCACCATCTCCATTATTCCATGTCTGGTGCGTCATTTTGTTTCGTACAAAAAAAGCGCGATATTCTTTTTTGCTGTGTGTACCTCAACGTGATCCAGTAGACAAGCTACCGCTCCCTGGCCAGCAGACCTTTGCCTACCTGAACTCGATCCAGTAGACGAGCTCCCACACCCTGGCCAGCCTACCCTTGCCTACCTCAACGCGATCCAGTAGACGAGCTGCCACTCACTGGGCAGCCGACCATAGCCTACCTCAATATAATCCAGTAGACGAGCTGCCACTCCCTGGCCAGCCGATCCGAGCCTACCTCACCGCGATCCAGTAGACAAGTTGCCTCTCCCTGGCCAGCCGACCCTTGCCTACCTCAACGCGATCCAGTAGACGAGCTGCCACTCCCTGGCCAGCCGACCCTTGCCTACCTCACCGCGATCCTGTAGACAAACTGCCGCTCCCTTGCCAGCCGACTTTAGCCTACTTCACCGAGATCCAGTAGACAAGCTTCCGCTCCCTTGCCAGCCGACCTTAGCCTACTTCACCGAGATCCAGTAGACAAGCTTCCGCTCCCTGGCCAGCCGACCCTAGCCTACCCCACCGCGATCCAGTAGACAAGCTACCGCTTCATGGCCAGCCGACTTTAGCCTACCTCACCGAGATCCAATAGGCAATTTGCTGCTCCCTGGCCAGCCGACCCTTGCCTACCTAACCGCGATCCAGTAGACAAGCTGCCACTCCCTGGCCAGCCGACAAGCTGCCGCTCCCTGGCCAGCCGACCTTAGCCTACCTCACCGCGATCCAGTAGACAAGCTGCCGCTCCCTGGCCAGCCGACCCTTGCCTACCTCAACACGATCTAGTAGACAAGCTGCCGCTCCCTGGCCAATGACCATAGTAAACCAAACGCGATCCAGTGGACGAGCTGCCACTCCCTAGCCAGCCGACCCTAGCCTACCTCAACGCAATCCAGTAGACAAGCTACCGCTCCCTGGCCAGCAGACCTTTGCCTACCTCAACTCGATCCAGTAGACGAGCTGCCACACCCTGGCCAGCCGACCCTAGCCTACCTCAACGCCATCCAATAGACGAGCTGCCACTCCCTGTCCAGCCGAACCTAGACTACCTCACCGTGATCCAGTATAGAAGCTGCCACTCCCTGGCCAGCCGACCCTTGCCTAACTCATCGCGATCCAGTAGACGAGCTGCCAATCCATGGCCAGCCGACCCTTGCCTACCTCAGCGCGATCCAGTAGACGAGCTACCACTCCCTGGCCAGCCGACCCTAGCCTACCTCACCGCGATCCAGTAGACGAAGTGCCACTCCATGGCCAGCAGACCCTTGCCTACCTCACCGCGATACAGTAGACGAGCTGCCACTCCCTGTCCAGCAGACCCTAGCTTACCTCACCGCGATCCAGTAGACAAGCTGCCGCTCCCTGGCCAGCCGACCCTTGCCTACCTCACCGCGATCCAGTAGACGAGCTGCCACTCCCTGTCCAGCCGACCCTAGCCTACCTCAATGCGATCCAGTAGATAAGCTGCGCCTCCCGAGCCAGACGACCCTAGCCTACCTCACCGCGATCCAGTAGACAAGCTGCCGCTCCCTGGCCAGCCGACCCTAGCCTACCTCACCACGATCCAGTAAACAATTTGCCGCTTCCTGGCCAGCCGACCCTTGCCTACCTCAACGCAATCCAGTCGACAAGCTGCCGCTCCAAGGCCAGGCGACCCTTGCCTACATCAACGCGATCTAGTAAACAAGCTGCCGCTCCCTGGCCAGCCAACCGTAGCCTACCTCACCGCGATTCAGTAGACAAGCTGCTGCTCCCTGTCCAGCCGACCCTATCCTACCCTAAGGCAATCCAGTCGACAAGCTACCGCTACCTGGCCAGCCGACCCTATCCTACCTCAACGCGATCCAGTGGACGAGCTGCCACTCCCTGGCCAGCCGACCTTAGCCTACCTCAATGCGATCCAGTAGATAAGCTGCCACTCCCCGGCCAGCCGACACTTGCCTACCTCACCGCGATCCAGTAGAGAAGCTGCCGATCCCTGGCCAGCCGACCCTAGCCTACCTCACCGCGATCCAGTAGACAAGATGCCGCTCCCTGGCCAGCCGACCCTAGCCTTCCTCAAAGCGATCCAGTAGACGAGCTGCCAGTCCCTGGCCAGCCGACCCTATCCTACCTCTACGCAATCCAGTAGACAAGCTGCTGCTCCCTGGTCAGCTGACCGTAGCCTATCTCAATGCGATCCAGTAGACGAGTTGCCACTCCCCGGCCAGCCGACATTAGCCTACCTCACCATAATTCAGTAAAGTAGCCACAACTCTCATCGCCCATTTCTGGGCCACCTCACCGTCATCCAGTATACTGGCCACCGCTTCGCGGCTGACCGAAGCTACCCTACATCACCATGATCCAGTACAGAAGCCACCACTCACCCACTTATTCTAGCCTAACTCACTGTGACCGAGTGCAGTAGCTCCCCACAAAGCCGACCACAGGCTATGAAAATCTTACCTAACATCCCCAGAAGTACATGATCATAATGGAAATGTACCATTATTTTTGTGGTCTACTGCTCTGGTAACGCATGAAGTGTCCACGTATAAGGGATATTTGGCAGTGGGGCGAACTCTTACAGCAGATTTCTAATTTCTTTCCCTGGAAACATGAAGCTTCAAAAGGACCCGGTGGTCTGTTACTGTTTGTATGTTGGACATCCAAAAGAAAAAAAAAAGTTTTTCAAATGAGCTAAACCGCCAATTTACCAAAACAATGTTAACTGTAATAATGTGAATGGCGAGTTACACATTCCGTGATGAATAATCATAAGCTGTCATCTGAGTGAATAGTAATATACTTGGAAGTGTCTGTCTACAGAGTTCATAGGTTTTCTACATTTTCTAGCTGTGCTAATTATACTAAGTACACCTAACTCTAGTTCACCACTCACTCTACATTGGTTACAACCATTAATCTCCAACTGTTACTCATACCTGGCTAGAAATAAGACATTTGTTTATTCAAACATCATTCAACTCCGAGCCGGGAGCACGAAGCCAGCTGGCAGCTACCGAGCCGGCGACCTGACACCTGTGGCCACATATCCTCACCTTTCCACCACCACAAGACTTGTGTCAGCAAAGTGGGTTTTACCCCGAGTATCTCAGTGACCAGTACCTTACCTCTTCTCTAGTCTCCTGAAGTCTCCTCCACTACTACACTTCCCGGAACCCTCAACGCGATATTGTCACTCACCACAACAACCCAGGAAATGAACGTATGAACCAGAAACATAGTAATCTTCGGTTTCGGAATGACCTCGCTCCTCCGCCATCTCGAAGCAGAAGCGGGGCTTTATTGTATGGCAAGGCGTTGTCTCAATCCAATGAAATGACTTGCATGGCCTTTTATCGTTTTGTAACATTCATTTTTGACTATACACTTACTAATATTCCATATACTCGAGCTACATGCGTGTGTTACTAAAAGTTTATGTAGGAAAATTTCTTTTGCTCTATATTAAAGTATATATTTTGAATGTCAGTCCGACCAAGTCAGAGTCAATGTAACAATTCGAATTCAGACGTCGTCCACGTTTATAATATATTCCGACTCTTCTGACGTCAGTCAATTTCTAAACAAAGTTTTACTTGTTTGTCTTTTTACGGAAAACCACGACTGAGACAAAATGTGATCTTAAGAACAAATTTTATCCTCGACGATAGAAATATATTTTTATCGGGATTATGGATAGTACATCTCCGAGGACGGCCATAGCCAGGACTACCAACTTATATCACCATTTACCACACTCACCATAGAACATGGAATTTCACCGATGGTTTCCAATGACCCCATATGTATTTATAGTACTTCCCTAACGTGTAATAATAAGGGACACAAAATTTAACAGAAGTGTTTTCAACGGGACCAGATAAAACATGAGCAATATGCTCGTTGCTTTTAATGTGGTTTTTCCCAAAAAACCCTTTTGTCGACGGGAATTTCCAAGCACGTAGGGAAATGTTGGGGTTTTTTTATACGATGTCCGAGGCGGGCAGGGGCCCTTTGAATCCCCCAAATCAAGGCTTTCTTTTTAAAACAGTTATATTTTATTTTTATTTTTATATTTTAATTTTATTATATATTTATATTTTTATATTTATTTTTTTTAAAACACAAAAAAAAAACTATCGGGGGAAAAGGGGTTGAAGTTGTCGTAATGTTCAAAACCTACCTGTTTTACCTTGGGGTTTGGGGTTGGTATACTTTCCGGGAAAAAGCCCGGGTTTTCCCAGAGCCCTATGCTAAAACCATGTAATTTACGTGCCACAAGAGGGCATTATAAAATTTAACAAAAAAATTTAAACATTTTTCAAGGCCCGTACAAAAACCCTACTTTTAAAATTTGGGTGTCCCAATTTTTGCTGGGGGGACACATCGGCTATATGCGGAACCCCCCAATGTGGAAAGATGCAGCATTTCAATTTTGATGCGAGGAAAACCCAAAATTTTTTTTTCCATATTGTTAGGTTTTAATTTTGGGGAAAGGGATTATTTTTTTACAAATTGATTTTGTATTATTTTTATAGCCCCATTGGGTTCGTGGCAGTCCATTTGGTTATCTTACAACGCCATTTCGTGTCCATGCAGGATTGTATGGAGACATACGACTATATTTTGTGAAACCAATGAAAATGACTCGGGTATAGTTCATGCGAGCCAGTGTAGATTAGTTGTTTTGTGGTTTTATTAATTTTACCATGGAGACCTCACAAGCGACACGTGAGATATTCTACAGCTTCATAATGAGGGCTAGAGTGATCTGAAATTAGAGTGACCCCCCGCCCTCCCCCCCCCAATAGAGAGGATTTGTCAACCGTTGCTCGATGAATTCGCCGAAAGGACGAGTTGGCAACACAGACAACAGACTCGGCGTGGGCGCCCACGTTGCACAACCACCGGAAGATGATCAGGTTATGATGTTTTGCTTTTATAGGTTTACTGGACCAACTTGATGTTATGTAAAACATCCACATCACTGTCATATTTGCAATATGTTATAATTTCCCATTAGGGCCATAGAGCTTTATTGCTGCTCCCCCTTTCACGCCGATCTAAGAAACATTCGGGATACTCTTGGTCTGCAGTGAACCCTCAAACTGTCCGAAACTGAAAAGCACTTGAGGGGCTACGTGGTCGCATTACAGCAACAAACCTGTGTTAAGTGAGTCAAACATGGAGAGCAGGGTGGGAGTATGAGTTGGATGTATTCGACAAGAACATCCAGTTTTAGTGAGAACGTCATCTCTTTGTGATGAAAAAACATCTCTGCAGCGATGTCTACCTGTAAAATAAACATGTTTGGCGGCATCCTAAAAACCGGTAGCTATTTCTCTGTCTGTCTGTCTCTCTCTCTCTCTCTACAGTTACTCACTCAAACACAACACTCAAAACAACACACAACACTCAGTGGTTCATGAGTATATAACTTTTCTCATTTTTTTGATGACAATTTTTGGTGAGGCCAAATGATCAACCGTTCCGGAGAGTGTTTGAATCAGGGTGCATCGGCTACCAGACGTTTGCTGCTTGAAAGTCCTGTTATGCTTGCGTTATTACATTTTAGTTATGCACAAGGTCATGTTTTTTTAGTGGAATAAACAGTGATCATGATCACTTTATACGGCTTATGTAAATACGGTGTCGCAATATCTCCATTTACGATGTGATATTATAATAAATAATATTTTTTATAATTAGTTAGTCAATATTTCTTAATCTACTTAATATATCTTAATCTATATTGCAGAATCACAGTTGCATTTTATGATTAGAACACACTTGTCTTATGTAATTTTATACATTTTATACTAAACCATATACGAGCACACAAAATGTGGTGGGTAGGCTTGAGGGAGTGGGCGTTTCGCGTCAGGCAGGACTATTTTGGTAGGATCCTGGAGCGGGTGTCGGTGAATGGGTGGGATGGTCGGGCATGGCAAGTTGACCGGACCATGAGATAGGTTGAGATACTGGAGGAGGTCTGCTACCTTCAGTGGGGGTATGCGTTTTCCAGAGCCGAAAGCCAATTTTAACCTGTCCATGATACAGCCAGGTTCACACATCCAGGGTTGTAAGGCGTGGTATGCTCGTATCCACGTATAACAGTGATGCCACATCCTGCGTAAATAGCTGATCTCAACCCGATAGGAGCACGTTTGGGCGGCCAGGCAGAAAGGCATGCTGACCAGACAACATTGATGTCGTGCTACAGTAGTATAAGATGGCTTTACATGTGGGTGGAGCGGAAACATTACGAAAGCCTCTGGTAGGAACTTAAAAGCAGACGTTAGTGGCATCCAGTACTCGAAGGCTCAATGATGTGTGGAAGGTGAGGAGGTTAAACCAAGGCATATTGAAATAATAAAACTTATCAATCTAAGATTACTCTCTTAAACTCCATACAACATGTCTATGGTCAATTTAAATGAAATGTGATTTTCACTGTTAAAGGAAGTTTTCTAATGCAGATCAATGAAGAGTAATTGCTTTTCATGTATGGATTACTTAAATACTATAATGTGGTGCCAGGGTTTTTGACATTTACTGTTATCAGGTCACACAGGTGATACTCATTTTCGTGAGGTTGCTGATTCAATCTAAGCAGCAGACTGATAATATCACCGCGGTATGAGCAGGGTGTCGTTTTACCATTTAGGATATTATCCTTACACCACGGAATTTGACCACATTGCAAGTGATAATGATTACTGCAATATGCATACTGAAGCTAGACTTATTTACATTCACATGCTCATTTACGTATCCCTTTACTGTACTCATCGGAAGGATATATCGTTGCATTAGATTGGGAGGACACCAAAGCAGGGAAATCGGGCTACCACTCATCTCCATTATTCCTGTCTGGTAGTGCGGTCATTTTGTTTTCGTACAAAAAAAAGCGCCGATATCTTTTTTGCTGTGTGTACGCTCACGTGATTACAGTAGACAAGCTACCGCTCCTGCAGCAGTCCTTTGCCTACCTGAACTCGATCCCCGTAGACGAGCCTCCCACACCCTGGCCAGCCTTCATCCAGCCGACTTTAGCCTACCTCACCGGATCCAATAAAATTTGTGCTCCCTCCACCGACCCTTGCCTACCTAAACGCGATCGTAGACAACTCCACCCCGGGCCCACGACACTGCCGCTCCGGGCCCAGCCGCCCTTTCCTACCCCACCGCGATCCGTAGACAACTGCGCTCCCTGGCCAGCGACCCTTGCCTACTCAACACATTTTAGTACAAGCCCGCTCCTGGCCAATGACCATAGTAAAACCAAACGCGATCAGTACGAGCTGCCCTCCTACCAGCACCCTAGCTACTCACGAATCCAGTAGACAAGTACCGCTTCGGGCAAGAAAGACCTTTGCCTACCTCAACTCGATCAGTAGACGAGTGACAACCTGGCCAGCCGAACCTACCCCTACCCAACGCCACCCAAATAGACGACTGAAACTCCCTTCCACCGAACTAGACTTACCTAATCGTGATCCATATAAAAAGCTGCCACTCCCTGAAAGGACCCTTGCCTAATCATCGCGATCATAGCCCGGAGCTGCCAACCCCTTGCCAGCCGCCCCTTTTCCTACCTCAGGGGCGATCATAGACGACTACACTCCTGGCCACGCCTAGCCAACTCATCGCGATCCGTAATAAGTGCCACTCATGGCCAACAGACCTTCCTTTCCTCACCGCGATACGTAACGAGCTGCACTCCTGTCCAGCAGACCTAGTTTACCTCACCGCGATCCATAACAACTGCGCTCCCTGCCCAGCCGCCCCTTTCCCTTTCTAAACGCAAATCCAGGGGCGAGCTGCCACTCCCTGTCCACCCGGGCCCCCCTACCCTTTACTCATTGCGTTCCAGTAGAAAAGCGCGCCTCCCGAGCCAGCCCGCCCCTTTGCCTACTCACGCGATCAGTAGACAGCTGCCGTCCCTGCACCGACCTAGCCACTCACCACGATCAGTAACATTTGCCCCTTCCCCTGGCCAGCCGGACCTGCCTACTCAAGCAATCCATTAGCTAGCTGCCCCTCCAAGGCCCGGGGCCCCCACCATCACGCGATTATAAAAAAACTGCCGTCCCTGGCCAAACCACCGTAGCCTCCTCACGCGATTCAGTAGACAAGCTTTCTGCTCCCTGTCCAGCCGGCCTATCCTACCCAAAGGCAACCAGTCGAAAAAGCACCGCTACCTGGCCACCGACCTTTTTCCTACCTTTAACGCGATCCAGGGGGGCGACTGCCACTCCCGGCCAGCCGCCTTACTACCTCAAGCGGGTCCTAGATAGTGCACTCCCGGCCACCGACACTTGCCCAACTCACGCGATCCAGTAGAGAAGCTGCCGTTCGGGGCCAGCCGACCCTAGCCTACCTCACCGCGCCCGTAGACAAGATGCCGCTCCTGGCCACCGCCCTTTCCCTTCTCAAAGGATCCATTGCAGCGGGGCCAGTCCCGGGCCAGCGCCCCTTTATCCTACCTCTACGAACCCAGTAGACAACTCCCTGCTCCCTGGTATGCCCGGGTACCTATCTCAATCGATCCAAGTGACGAGTTTGCCACTCCCGGCAGCCGACATTAGCCTACCTCACCTTATTCAGTAAAGTAGACAAAAAACTCTAATCGCCATTTTGGGCCACTACGTCACATATACTGGCCCGCTTCGCGGGACGAAGCTACCAACACACCATGATCCGTAGAGCCCCCCATCACCCAATTTATTCTACCATCTCACGTGCCCGAGTGCATAGCTCCCAAAAAGGGCGACCACAGGCTATAAAATCTTACCTAACATCCCCAAAAACCCTGTTTCATTTTTGGAATGTACATTATTTTTGGGTTTCACTGCTCGGGTAACGCATGAAGTGTCCACGTTATGGGTTTTTTGGAAAGGGGGGGCGACTCTTACAGCAGTTTTCATTTTTCCCGGGAAACTTTAACCCTTAAAAAGGGACCGGTGGTCTGTTACGTTTGTATGTTGGAATCAAAAGAAAAAAAAATTTTTCAATGACTAACCCCCAAATTTTACCAAAACATTTTTAAATGTAATATGTAAAATGGCGAGTTACACATTCCTGATGATTAACATAAGCGTCATCTAAATAAATTTAGTAATATATTTTGGAATGTCTTCTAAGATTAAAGGGTTTTTTAAACATTTTCGGCTGTGCTAATTATACTAAGTACACCTCCCCTATAGTTCACCCACTAAATCCATTGGGTACAACCCCTTTTTTAATTTCCAAAACGTTACCATCCCCCGGCTAAAATAAACATTTTTTTATTCAACATCTTTCACCCGGGGCCCGGGGAGCACGAAGCCACGGGCAGCTACCGACCGGCGACCTACACCGGGGCCACTATCCTCCCCTTTCCACACCACAAGACTTGTGTCAGCAATTGGTTTACCGGGGGTTTATCCGTGCCAACCTTACCTCTTCTTTGTCTCTAAGGGTCTCCTCAACTACCCCTTTCCCGGGAAACCTCAACGCGATAGGTCCCACCAACAAATCCCGGGAAATAAACGAGGAACCGAAACATATAATCTTGGTTTCGGTAATGAACTGCTCCTCCGCCTTCTCGATGCAGAAGCGGGGCTTTATTTTGCAGGCTTTGCCAATCCATTAAATTGACTGCAGGTTTTTTAACGTTTTGGTACATTCATTTTTGATTATAAACCTTTTTATATTCCATTTTCCGAGCACATGCGGTTTATTTATAGTTTAGGGGAAAAATTTTCCTTTTTCTTATATTAAAGAATATTTTGGGAATTCAGCGGACCATTCAAGTCAATGAAACAATTCATTTCAAAAGGCCCCGTTTATAGATATTACGGCCTTCTGCGTCAGCTTTTCTAAACAAAGTTTTACTTTTTTGTTTTTTGGGAAAACCCAAAGAATAAAATGTGATCTTAAGAAAAAAAATTTTTATCCTCGACGATAGAAAAATTTTTATCGGGATTATAAAAACATTCGAGGCCCGGCCATACCAGGGACACCAACTATATCACCATTTACCCTCCACAAGAAAAATGGGAATTTCCCCGATGGGTTTTCCCAAAAGGGCCCCATATGTATTATTGTACTTCCTAACGTTAAAAATAAGTGGAACCCGATTCAAAGAAATGTTGTAAAGACCAGATAAAACATGAAATATGCTCGTTTTGCTTTTAATGGGTTTTCCCAAAAGACTTTTTTTTGACGGAATTCAAGACACTATCGGTGTTTTGGGAATTTTTGATACAGTCCGGGGAAGGGGGACCTGAATGCCCCCATCCCAACAAAATTTTTTAACATTTATATATATATTTATATATATATTTATATTATCTAATAATAATATTTTATTTTTATATATATAATCCAACAAAAAACTATCGGGGGGAAAGGGTCTAATTCTGTAAACATGACTAACTTTGTACCATCGGGTTTGGGTTTGGAACGTGCTGGAAACCAGGTTTCCAGATTTCCCATCTAGACCCCTGTAGTTACGTGCACAAGCAGGGAAAAATTAAATAAAATTACATAAAAGGCGTTCAACCTACTTTTGAATTGGGGTGTGATTTAGCTGTGAAAACTTTCAGTATTTTGCGGGAAAACCCCACATGTGGTATTTAGCACCTCAATGTGATGCGAGGTAAACACATAGTTCTTTTTGTATAGGGAATTGGGAAGATTAGTTTTACTATTGTTTTGTATTATTTTTTAGCACATCGGGTTCCGTTTGGGGTCATAAATTATCTTACAAATAAAAAAAGACAAATTAAATTAATTTACTTCCCTTTTGGGGCGCAAAAGGGAAAAATTTGAAGGGCTAGAGGCTTTAAAAGGGGGAAAAAAAACTTTCAAATCTTACTTTAATGACTTTGGGGGGGGGCCCAAAAGGGGAAAGGGAAATTGGGGTGAGGTATAAAAAATTTAAAGGAAAAATTTAAAGGAAATTTTAAATCCCCTTTGGGTCAAAGGCCTTTACAGGGGAATATTTATTTAGGGAAAAGACAAATTAAAAAATTTTCTTAAAAGATCGTTTAGGGGGGCCCAAATCCAATACTTTTCCTTGGGGGTTTTTCCAAAAATAAAAAGGGCAAATTAATTTTTTAGTTTAAAAACCCCTTTTGGGGATGCAAAGGGAATTAAAGGGGGCATAGAGGAATAAAAGGGAAAAAAAAATTGGAAAGCTTAATTTAATACCACTTTGGGGGGGCCACAGGGGAAGAGAATTGCGTGGAGACATCCAAAAATTTAGAGGAAAATTGAAGGATTAATCTAAATCCCCTTTGGGGTCTTCAAAGGCCTTTAACAGGGAATAGTGACATTTAAAGGGAAAGACCCTAATTAAAAGTTTACTTAAAAGACCCTTTGGGGGTGCCAAAGTCCAATACAGTTGCATGGTGGCATCCAAAAATAAAAAGACAAATTAAAGGTTTAGTTTAAATCCCCTTTGGAGCCGCCAAAGGCAATTAGCAGGGGCATAGAGGCATCAAAAGGGAAAGAAACATTTGAAAGCTTACTTAATGCCACTTTGGGGATGCCAAAGGGCAAGAGAATTGCGGTGAGGCATCCAAAAATTTAGAGGAAAATTGAAGGATTAATCTAAATCCCCTTTGGCGTCTTCAAAGGCCTTTACAGGGGAATAGTGGCATCTGAAGGGAAAGAGACAAATTAAAAGTTTACTTAAAAGACCGTTAGGGGTGCCAAAGTCCAATACAGTTGCATGGTGGCATCCAAAAATAAAAAGACAAATTAAAGGTTTAGTTTAAATCCCCTTTGGCGCCGCCAAAGGCAATTACAGGGGCATAGAGGCATCAAAAGGGAAAGAAACATTTGAAAGCTTACTTTAATGCCACTTTGGGGATGCCAAAGGGCAAGAGAATTGCGGTGAGGCATCCAAAAATTTAGAGGAAAATTGAAGGATTAATCTAAATCCCCTTTGGCGTCTTCAAAGGCCTTTACAGGGGAATAGTGGCATCTGAAGGGAAAGAGACAAATTAAAAGTTTACTTAAAAGACCGTTTAGGGGTGCCAAAGTCCAATACAGTTGCATGGTGGCATCCAAAAATAAAAAGACAAATTAAAGGTTTAGTTTAAATCCCCTTTGGCGCCGCCAAAGGCAATTACAGGGGCATAGAGGCATCAAAAGGGAAAGAAACATTTGGAAAGCTTACTTTAATGCCACTTTGGGGATGCCAAAGGGCAAGAGAATTGCGTGGAGACATCCAAAAATTTAGAGGAAAATTGAAGGATTAATCTAAATCCCCTTTGGCGTCTTCAAAGGCCTTTACAGGGGAATAGTGGCATCTAAAGGGAAAGACCCTAATTAAAAGTTTACTTAAAATACCGTTTGGGGGTGCCAAAGTCCAATACAGTTGCATGGTGGCATCCAAAAATAAAAAGACAAATTAAAGGTTTATTTTAAATCCCCTTTGGCGCCGCCAAAGGCAATTACAGGGGCATAGAGGCATCAAAAGGGAAAGAAACATTTGGAAAGCTTACTTTAATGCCACTTTGGGGATGCCAAAGGGCAAGAGAATTGCGGTGAGGCATCCAAAAATTTAGAGGAAAATTGAAGGATTAATCTAAATCCCCTTTGGCGTCTTCAAAGGCCTTTACAGGGAATAGTGGCATCTGAAGGGAAAGAGACAAATTAAAAGTTTACTTAACAGACCGTTTAGGGGTGCCAAAGTCCAATACCTTTGCATGGTGGCATCCAAAAATAAAAAGACAAATTAAAGCTTTAGTTTAAATCCCCTTTGGCGCCGCCAAAGGCAATTACAGGGGCATAGAGGCATCAAAAGGGAAAGAAACATTTGGAAGCTTACTTTAATGCCACTTTGGGGATGCCAAAGGGCAAGAGAATTGCGTGGAGGCATCCAAAAATTTAGAGGAAAATTGAAGGATTAATCTAAATCCCCTTTGGCGTCTTCAAAGGCCTTTACAGGGGAATAGTGGCATCTGAAGGGAAAGAGACAAATTAAAAGTTTACTTAAAAGACCGTTTAGGGGTGCCAAAGTCCAATACAGTTGCATGGTGGCATCAAAAATAAATAGACAAATTAAAGGTTTAGTTTAAATCCCCTTTGGCGCCGCCAAAGGCAATTACAGGGGCATAGAGGCATCAAAAGGGAAAGAAACATTTGGAAAGCTTACTTTAATGCCACTTTGGGGATGCCAAAGGGCAAGAGAATTGCGGTGAGGCATCCAAAAATTTAGAGGAAAATTGAAGGATTAATCTAAATCCCCTTTGGCGTCTTCAAAGGCCTTTACAGGGGAATAGTGGCATCTAAAGGGAAAGACCCTAATTAAAAGTTTACTTAAAATGACCTTTGGGGGTGCCAAAGTCCAATACAGTTGCATGGTGGCATCCAAAAATAAAAAGACAAATTAAAGTTTCATTTTAAAGCCCCTTTGGCGCCGCCAAAGGCAATTGCAGGGGCATAGAGGCATCATAAGGGAAAGAAACATTTGGAAAGCTTACTTTAATGCCACGTTGGGGATGCCAAAGGGCAAGAGAATTGCGGTGAGGCATCCAAAAATTTAGAGAAAAATTGAAGGATTAATCTAAATCCCCTTTGGCGTCTTCAAAGGCCTTTACAGGGGAATAGTGGCATCTGAAGGGAAAGAGACAAATTAAAAGTTTACTTAACAGACCCTTTAGGGGTGCCAAAGTCTAATACCTTTGCATGGTGGCATCCAATAATAAAAAGACAAATTAAAGATTTAGTTTAAATCCCCTTTGGCGCCGCCAAAGGGAATTACAGGGGCATAGAGGCATCAAAAGGGAAAGAAACATTTAGAAAGCTTAATCGAATGCCACTTTGGGGATGCCAAAGGGCAAGAGAATTGCAGGTGAGGCATCGAAAAATTTAGAGGAAAATTGAAGGATTAATCTAACTCCCCTTTGGCGTCTTCAAAGGCCTTTACAGGGGAATAGTGGCATCTGAAGGGAAAGAGACAAATTAAAAGTTTACTTAACAGACCGTTTTGGGGTGCCAAAGTCCAATACCTTTGCATGGTGGCATCCAAAAATAAAAAGACAAATTAAAGATTTAGTTTAAATCCCCTTTGGCGCCGCCAAAGGCAATTACAGGGGCATAGAGGCATCAAAAGGGAAAGAAACATTTGAAAGCTTACTTTAATGCCACTTTGGGGATGCCAAAGGGCAAGAGAATTGCGTGGAGGCATCCAAAATTTAGAGGAAAATTGAAGGATTAATCTAAATCCCCTTTGGCGTCTTCAAAGGCCTTTACAGGGGAATAGTGGCATCTAAGGGAAAGACACTAATTAAAAGTTTACTTAAAATACCCTTTGGGGTGCCAAAGTCCAATACAGTTGCATGGTGGCATCCAAAAATAAAAAGACAAATTAAAGGTTTAGTTTAAATCCCCTTTGGAGCCGCCAAAGGCAATTAGAGGGGCATAGAGGCATCAAAAGGGAAAGAAACATTTGTAAAGCTTACTTTAATGCCACTTTGGAGATGCCAAAGGTCAAGAGAAATGCGGTGAGCAATCCAAAAATTTAGAGAAAAATTGAATGATTAATCTAAATCCCCTTTGGCGCCTTCAAAGGCCTTTACAGGGGAACAATGGCATCTAAAGGGAAAGACCCTAATTAAAAGTTTACTTAACATACCCTTTGGTGGTGCCAAACTTCAATACAGTTGCATGGTGGCATCCAAAAATAAAAAGGCAAATTAAAGGTTCATTTGAAATACCCTTTGGCGCCGCCAAAGGCAATTACAGGGGCATAGAGGCATCAAAAGGGAAAGAAACATTTGGAAAGCTTACTTTAATGCCACTTTGGGGATGCAAAAGGGCAAGAGAATTGGATGGACGCATCGAAAAATTTAGAGGAAAATTCAAGGATTAATCTAAATCACCTTTGGCGTCTTCAAAGGCCTTTACAGGGGAATAGTGGCATCTGAAGGGAAAGAGACAAATTAAAATTGTATATAAAAGACCGTTTAGGGGTGCCAAAGGTCAATACAGCTGCACGGAAGCATCCAAAAATAAAAAGACAAATGAAAGGTTTAGTTTAAAACCCCTTTGGAGCCGCCAAAGGCAATTACAGGGGCATAGAGGAATCAAAAGGGAAAGAAACATTTGCAAAGCTTACTTTAATGCCACTTTGGGGATGCCAAAGGTCAAGAGAATTGCGGTGAGGCATCCAAAAATTTTGAGGAAAATTGAAGGATTAATCTAAATCCCCTTTGGCGTCTTCAAAGGCCTTTACAGGGGAATAGTGCTATCTAAAGGGAAATACCCTAATTAAAAGATTACTTAAAATACCCTTTGGGGGTGCCAAAGTCCAATACAGTTGCATGGTGGCATCCAAAAATAAAAAGACAAGTTAAAGGTTCATTTTCAATCCCCTTTGGCGCCGCCAAAGGCAATTACAGGGGCATAGAGGTATCATAAGGGAAACATTTGAAAAGCTTACTTTAATGCCACGTTGGGGATGCCAAAGGGCAAGGGAATTGCGTGGAGGCATCCAAAATCTTAGACGAAAATTGAAGGATTAATCTAAATCCCCTTTGGCGTCTTCAAAGGCCTTTACAGGGGAATAGTGGCATCTAAAGGGAAAGAGACAAATTAAAATTTTACATAAAAGACCGTTTAGGGGTGCCAAAGTCCAATACAGTTGGTGGCATGCAAAAATAATAAGACAAATTAAAGGTTTAGTTTAAATCCCCTTTGGGGCCGCCAAAGGCAAATAGAGGGGCATAGAGGTATCAAAAGGGAAAGAAACATTTATAAAGCTTACTTTAATGCCACTTTGGGGATGCCAAAGGGCAAGAGAATTGCGTGGAGACATCCAAAAATTTAGAGGAAAATTGAAGGATTAATCTAAATCCCCTTTGGCGTCTTCAAAGGCCTTTACAGGGGAACAATGGCATCTAAAGGGAGAGACCCTAATTAAAAGTTTACTTAAAATACCCTTTGGGGGTGCCAAAGTCCAATACAGTTGCATGGTGGCATCCAAAAATAAAAAGGCAAATTAAAGGTTCATTTTAAATCCCCTTTGGCTCCGCCAAAGGCAATTACAGGGGCATAGAGGCATCAAAAGGGAAAGAAACATTTGGAAAGCTTACTTTAATGTCACTTTGGGGATGCCAAAGGGCAAGAGAATTGCGGTGAGGCATCGAAAAATTTAGAGGAAAATTGAAGGATTAATCTAACTCCCCTTTGGCGTCTTCAAAGGCCTTTACAGGGGAATAGTGGCATCTGAAGGGAAAGAGACAAATTAAAAGTTTACTTAAAAGACCGTTTAGGGGTGCCAAAGTCCAATACAGTTGCATGGTGGCATCCAAAAATAAAAAGACAAATTAAAGATTTAGTTTAAATCCCTTTGGCGCCGCCAAAGGCAATTACAGGGGCATAGAGGCATCAAAAGGGAAAGAAACATTTCGAAAGCTTACTTTAATACCACTTTGGGGATGCCAAAGGGCAAGAGAATTGCGTGGAGACATCCAAAAATTTAGAGGAAAATTGAAGGATTAATCTAAATCCCCTTTGGCGTCTTCAAAGGCCTTTACAGGGGAATAGTGGCATCTAAAGGGAAAGACCCTAATTAAAGTTTATTTAAAATACCCTTTGGGGGTGCCAAAGTCCAATACAGTTGCATGGTGGCATCCAAAAATAAAAGACAAATTAAAGGTTTATTTTAAATCCCCTTTGGCGCCGCCAAAGGCAATTACAGGGGCATAGAGGCATCAAAAGGGAAAGAAACATTTGGAAAGCTTACTTTAATGCCACTTTGGGGATGCCAAAGGGCAAGAGAATTGCATGGACGCATCGAAAAATTTAGAAGAAAATTGAAGGATTAATCTAACTCCCCTTTGGCGTCTTCAAAGGCCTTTACAGGGGAATAGTGGCATCTGAAGGGAAAGAGACAAATTAAAAGTTTACTTAAAAGACCGTTTAGGGGTGCCAAAGTCCAATACCTTTGCATGGTGGCATCCAAAAAGAAAAAGACAAATTAAAGCTTTAGTTTAAATTCCCTTTTGCGCCACCAAAGGGAATTACAGGGGCATAGAGGCAGGAAAATGGAAAGAAACGTTTGGAAAGCTTACCTTAATGCCACTTTGGGGATGCCAAAGTTCAAGGGAATTGCGTGGAGGCATCCAAAATCTTAGAGGAAAATTGAAGGATTAATCTAAATCCCCTTTGGCGTCTTCAAAGGCCTTTACAGGGGAATAGTGGCATCTGAAGGGAAAGAAACAAATTAAAATTTTATATAAAAGACCGTTTAGGGGTGCCAAAGTTCAATACAGCTGCACGGTGGCATCCAAAAATATAAAGACAAATGAAAGGTTTAGTTTAAATCCCCTTTGGAGCCGCCAAAAGCAATTACAGGGGCATAGAGGCATCAAAAGGGAAAGAAACATTTGTAAAGCTTACTTTAATGCCACTTTGGATATGCCAAAGGTCAAGAGAATTGCGGTGAGGAATCCAAAAATTTAGAGGAAAATTGAAGGATTAATCTAACTCTTCTTTGGCGTCTTCAAAGGCCTTTACAGGGGAATAGTGGCATCTAAAGGGAAAGGGACAAATTAAAAGTTTGCTTAACAGACCGTTTAGGGGTGCCAAAGTCCAATACCTTTGCATGGTGGCATCCAAAAATAAAAAGACAAATTAAAGCTTTAGTTTAAATCCCCTATGGGGCCACCAAAGGCAATTACAGGGGCATAGAGGCACCAAAAGGGAAAGAAACATTTAGGAAGCTTACCTTAATGCCACTTTGGGGATGCCAAAGGTCAAGAGAATTGCGGTGAGGCATCCAAAAATTTAGAGGAAAATTGAAGGATTAATCTAAATCCCCTTTGGCGTCTTCAAAGGCCTTTACAGGGGAATAGTGGCTATCTAAAGGGAAAGACCCTAATTAAAAGTTTACTTAAAATACCCTTTGGGGGTGCCAAAGTCCAATACAGTTGCATGGTGGCATCCAAAAATAAAAAGACAAATTAAAGGTTTATTTTAAATCCCCTTTGGCGCCGCCAAAGGCAATTACAGGGGCATAGAGGCATCATAAGGGAAAGAAACATTTGAAAGCTTACTTTAATGCCACTTTGGGGATGCCAAAGGTCAAGAGAATTGCGGTGAGGCATCCAAAAATTTAGAGGAAAATTGAAGGATTAATCTAAATCCCCTTTGGCGTCTTCAAAGGCCTTTACAGGGGAATAGTGGCATCTGAAGGGAAAGAGACAAATTAAAAGTTTACTTAAAAGACCGTTTAGGGGTGCCAAAGTCAATACAGTTGCATGGTGGCATCCAAAAATAAAAATACAAATTAAAGATTTAATTTAAATCCCCTTTGGCGCCGCCAAAGGCAATTACAGGGGCATAGAGGCATCAAAAGGGAAAGAAACATTTGCAAAGCTTACTTTAATGCCACTTTGGGGATGCCAAAGGTCAAGAGAATTGCGGTGAGGCATCCAAAAATTTAGAGGAAAATTGAAGGATTAATCTAAATCCCCTTTGGCGTCTTCAAAGGCCTTTACAGGGGAATAGTGGTATCTAAAGGGAAAGACCCTAATTAAAAGTTTACTTAAAATACCCTTTGGGGGTGCCAAAGTCCAATACAGTTGCATGGTGGCATCCAAAAATAAAAAGACAAATTAAAGGTTTATTTTAAATCCCCTTTGGCGCCGCCAAAGGCAATTACAGGGGCATAGAGGCATCATAAGGGAAAGAAACATTTGGAAAGCTTACTTTAATGCCACTTTGGGGATGCCAAAGGTCAAGAGAATTGCGGTGAGGCATCCAAAAATTTAGAGAAAAATTGAAGGATTAATCTAAATCCCCTTTGGCGTCTTCAAAGGCCTTTACAGGGGAATAGTGGCATCTGAAGGGAAAGAGACAAATTAAAAGTTTACTTAACAGACCGTTTAGGGGTGCCAAAGTCTAATACCTTTGCATGGTGGCATCCAAAAATAAAAAGACAAATTAAAGATTTAGTTTAAATCCCCTTTGGCGCCGCCAAAGGCAATTACAGGGGCATAGAGGCATCAAAAGGGAAAGAAACATTTCGAAAGCTTACTTTAATACCACTTTGGGGATGCCAAAGGGCAAGAGAATTGCGTGGAGACATCCAAAAATTTAGAGGAAAATTGAAGGATTAATCTAAATCCCCTTTGGCGTCTTCAAAGGCCTTTACAGGGGAATAGTGGCATCTAAAGGGAAAGACCCTAATTAAAAGTTTACTTAAAATACCCTTTGGGAGTGCCAAAGTCCAATACAGTTGCATGGTGGCATCCAAAAATAAAAAGACAAATTAAAGGTTTATTTTAAATCCCCTTTGGCGCCGCCAAAGGCAATTACAGGGGCATAGAGGCATCAAAAGGGAAAGAAACATTTTGAAAGCTTACTTTAATGCCACTTTGGGGATGCCAAAGGGCAAGAGAATTGCATGGACGCATCGAAAAATTTAGAGGAAAATTGAAGGATAAATCTAACTCCCCTTTGGCGTCTTCAAAGTCTTTTACAGGGGAATAGTGGCATCTGAAGTGAAAGAGACAAAATAAAAGTTTACTTAAAAGACCGTTTAGGGGTGCCAAAGTCCAATACCTTTGCATGGTGGCATCCAAAGATAAAAAGACAGATTAAAGCTTTAGTTTAAATCCCCTTTGGCGCCACCAAAGGTAATTACAAAGGCATAGAGGTATCAAAAGGGAAAGAAACGTTTGGAAAGCTTACCTTAATGCCACTTTGGGGATGCCAAAGTGGAAGGGAATTGCGTGGAGGCATCCAAAATCTTAGAGGAAAATTGAAGGATTAACCTAAATCCCCTTTGGTGTCTTCAAAGGTCTTTACACGGGAATAGTGGCATCTGAAGGGAAAGAAACAAATTAAAATTTTATATAAAAGACCGTTTAGGGGTGCCAAAGTTCAATACAGCTGTACGGAGGCATCCAAAAATAAAAAGACAAATGAAAGGTTTAGTTTAAATCCCCTTTGGAGCCGCCAAAGGCAATTACAGGGGCATAGAGGCATCAAAAGGGAAAGAAACATTTGCAAAGCTTACTTTAATGCCACTTTGGGGATGCCAAAGGTCAAGAGAATTGCGGTGAGGCATCCAAAAATTTAGAGGAAAATTGAAGGATTAATCTAAATCCCCTTTGGCGTCTTCAAAGGCCTTTACAGGGGAATAGTGGTATCTAAAGGGAAAGACCCTAATTAAAAGTTTACTTAAAATACCCTTTGGGGGTGCCAAAGTCCAATACAGTTGCATGGTGGCATCCAAAAATAAAAAGACAAATTAAAGGTTTATTTTAAATCCCCTTTGGCGCCGCCAAAGGCAATTACAGGGGCATAGAGGCATCATAAGGGAAAGAAACATTTGGAAAGCTTACTTTAATGCCACTTTGGGGATGCCAAAGGTCAAGAGAATTGCGGTGAGGCATCCAAAAATTTAGAGAAAAATTGAAGGATTAATCTAAATCCCCTTTGGCGTCTTCAAAGGCCTTTACAGGGGAATAGTGGCATCTGAAGGGAAAGAGAAAAATTAAAAGTTTACTTAACAGACCGTTTAGGGGTGCCAAAGTCTAATACCTTTGCATGGTGGCATCCAAAAATAAAAAGACAAATTAAAGATTTAGTTTAAATCCCCTTTGGCGCCGCCAAAGGCAATTACAGGGGCATAGAGGCATCAAAAGGGAAAGAAACATTTAGAAAGCTTACTTTAATGCCACTTTGGGGATGCCAAAGGGCAAGAGCATTGCGTGGAGACATCCAAAAATTTAGAGGAAAATTGAAGGATTAATCTAAATCCCCTTTGGCGTCTTCAAAGGCCTTTACAGGGGAATAGTGGCATCTAAAGGGAAAGACTCTAATTAAAAGTTTACTTAAAATACCCTTTGGGGGTGCCAAAGTCCAATAGAGTTGCATGGTGGCATCCAAAAATAAAAAGACAAATTAAAGGTTTATTTTAAATCCCCTTAGGCGCCGCCAAAGGATATTACAGGGGCATAGAGGCATCAAAAGGGAAAGAAACATTTGGAAAGCTTACTTGAATGCCAATTTGGGGATGCCAAAGGGCAAGAGAATTGCCTGGAAGGAACGAAAAATTTAGAGGAAAGTTGAAGGATTAATCTAACTCCACTTTGGCATCTTCAAAGTCCTTTGCTGGGGAATAGTGGCATCTGAAGGGAAAGAGACAAACTAAAAGTTTACTTAACAGACCGTTTAGGGGTGCCAAAGTCCAACACCTTTGCATGGTGGCATCCAAAAATAAGAAGACAATTTAAAGATTTAGTTTAAATCCCCTTTGGTGCCACGAAAGACAGTTACAGAGGCATAGAGGCACCAAAAGGGAAAGAAACATTTGGGAAGCTTACCTTAATGACACTTTGGGGATGCCGAAGGGCAAGGGAATTGCATGGACGCATCGAAAAATTTAGCGGAAAATTGAAGGATTAATCTAAATCCCCTTTGGCGTCTTCAAAGGCCTTTACAGGGGAATAGTGGCATCTGAAGGGAAAGAGACAAATTAAAAGTTTACTTAACATACCATTTAGGGGTGCCAAAGTCCAATACCTTTGCATGGTGGCATCCAAAAATAGAAAGACAAATTAAAGATTTAGTTTAAATCCCCTTTGGCGCCGCCAAAGGCAATTACAGGGGCATAGAGGCATCATAAGGGAAAGAAACATTTGGAAAGCTTACTTTAATGCCACTTTGGGGATGCCAAAGGTCAAGAGAATTGCGGTGAGGCATCCAAAAATTTAGAGAAAAATTGAAGGATTAATCTAAATCCCCTTTGGCGTCTTCAAAGGCCTTTACAGGGGAATAGTGGCATCTGAAGGGAAAGAGACAAATTAAAAGTTTACTTAACAGACCGTTTAGGGGTGCCAAAGTCTAATACCTTTGCATGGTGGCATCCAAAAATAAAAAGACAAATTAAAGATTTATTTTAAATCCCCTTTGGCGCCGCCAAAGGCAATTACAGGGGCATAGAGGCATCAAAAGGGAAAGAAACATTTCGAAAGCTTACTTTAATACCACTTTGGGGATGCCAAAGGGCAAGAGAATTGCGGTGAGGCATCCAAAAATTTAGAGGAAAATTGAAGGATTAATCTAAATCCCCTTTGGCGTCTTCAAAGGCCTTTACAGGGGAATAGTGGCATCTAAAGGGAAAGACACTAATTAAAAGTTTACTTAAAATACCCTTTGGGGGTGCCAAAGTCCAATACAGTTGCATGGTGGCATCCAAAAATAAAAAGACAAATTAAAGGTTTATTTTAAATCCCCTTTGGCGCCGCCAAAGGCAATTACAGGGGCATAGAGGCATCAAAAGGGAAAGAAACATTTGGAAAGCTTACTTTAATGCCACTTTGGGGATGCCAAAGGGCAAGAGAATTGCGGTGAGGCATCCAAAAATTTAGAGGAAAAATTGAAGGATTAATCTAAATCCCCTTTGGCGTCTTCAAAGGCCTTTACAGGGGAATAGTGGCATCTGAGGGGAAAGAGACCAAATTAAAAGTTTACTTAAAAGACCCTTTAGGGGTGCCAAAGTCCAATACAGTTGCATGGTGGCATCCAAAAATAAAAAGACAAATTAAAGGTTTAGTTTAAATCCCCTTTGGCGCCGCCAAAGGCAATTACAGGGGCATAGAGGCATCAAAAGGGAAAGAAACATTTCGAAAGCTTACTTTAATACCACTTTGGGGATGCCAAAGGGCAAGAGAATTGCGGTGAGGCATCCAAAAATTTAGAGGAAAATTGAAGGATTAATCTAAATCCCCTTTGGCGTCTTCAAAGGCCTTTACAGGGGAATAGTGGCATCTAAAGGGAAAGACCTAATTAAAAGTTTACTTAAAATACCCTTTGGGGGTGCCAAAGTCCAATACAGTTGCATGGTGGCATCCAAAAATTAAAAGACAAATTAAAGGTTTATTTTAAATCACCTTTGGCGCTGTCAAAGGCAATTACAGGGGCATAGAGGCATCATAAGGGAAAGAAACATTTGGAAAGCTTACTAGAATGCCACTTTGGGGATGCCAAAGGGCAAGAGAATTGCATGGACGCATCGAAAAATCTAGAGGAAAATTGAATGATTAATCTAACTCCCCTTTGGCGTCTTCAAAAGCCTTTACAGGGGAATAGTGGCATCTGAAGGGAAAGAGACAAATTAAAAGTTTACTTAACAGACCGTTTAGGGGTGCCAAAGTGTAATACCTTTGCATGGTGGCATCCCAAAATAAAAAGACAAATTAAAGATTTAGTTTAAATCCCCTTTGGAGCCGCCAAATGCAATTACAGGGGCATAGAGGCATCAAAAGGGAAAGAAACATTTCGAAAGCTTACTTTAATGCCACTTTGGGGATGCCAAAGGTCAAGAGAATTGCGGTGAGGCATCCAAAAATTTAGAGGAAAATTGAAGGATTAATCTAAATCCTCTTTGGCGTCTTCAAAGGCCTTTACAGGGGAATAGTGGCATCGAAAGGGAAAGACCCTAATTAAAAGTTTACTTAAAATACCCTTTGGGGGTGCCAAAGTCCAATACAGTTGCATGGTGGCATCCAAAAATTAAAAGACAAATTAAAGGTTTATTTTAAATCACCTTTGGCGCTGTCAAAGGCAATTACAGGGGCATAGAGGCATCATAAGGGAAAGAAACATTTGGAAAGCTCACTATAATGCCACTTTGGGGATGCCAAAGGGCAAGAGAATTGCATGGACGCATCGAAAAATTTAGAGGAAAATTGAATGATTAATCGAACTCCCCTTTGGCGTCTTCAAAAGCCTTTACAGGGGAATAGTGGCATCTGAAGGGAAAGAGACAAATTAAAAGTTTACTTAACAGACCGTTTAGGGGTGCCAAAGTCTAATACCTTTGCATGGTGGCATCCAAAAATAAAAAGACAAATTAAAGATTTAGTTTAAATCCCCTTTGGAGCCGCCAAATGCAATTACAGGGGCATAGAGGCATCAAAAGGGAAAGAAACATTTCGAAAGCTTACTTTAATGCCACTTTGGGGATGCCAAAGGTCAAGAGAATTGCGGTGAGGCATCCAAAAATTTAGAGGAAAATTGAAGGATTAATCTAAATCCTCTTTGGCGTCTTCAAAGGCCTTTGCAGGGGAATAGTGGCATCGAAAGGGAAAGACCCTAATTAAAAGTTTACTTAAAATACCCTTTGGGGGTGCCAAAGTCCAATACAGTTGCATGGTGGCATCCAAAAATTAAAAGACAAATTAAAGGTTTATTTGAAATCACCTTTGGCGCCGTCAAAGGCAATTACAGGGGCATAGAGGCATCATAAGTGAAAGAAACATTTGGAAAGCTTACTAGAATGCCACTTTGGGGATGCCAAAGGCAAGAGAATTGCATGGACGCATCGAAAAATTTAGAGGAAAATTGAAGGATTAATCTAACTCCCCTTTTGCGTCTTCAAAGGCCTTTACAGGGGAATAGTGGCATCTGAAGGGAAAGAGACAAATTAAAAGTTTACTTAACAGACCGTTTAGGGGTGCCAAAGTCCAATACCTTTGCATGGTGGCATCCAAAAATAAAAAGACAAATTAAAGCTTTTGTTTAAATCCCCTTTGGCGCCACCAAAGGCAATTACGGGGGCATAGAGGGACCAAAAGGGAAAGAAACATTTGGGAAGCTTACCTTAATGCCACTTTGGGGATGCCAAAGGGCAAGGGAATTGCGTGGAGACATCCAAAAATTTAGAGGAAAATTGAAGGATTAATCTAAATCCCCTTTGGCGTCTTCAAAGGCCTTTACAGGGGAGTTATGGCATCTGAAGGGAAAGAAACAAATTAAAATTTTACATAAAAGACCGTTTAGGGGTGCCAAAGTCCAATACAGTTGGATGGTGGCATCCAAAAATAAAAAGACAAATTAAAGGTTTATTTCAAATCCCTTTTGGTGCCGCCAAAGGCAATTAGAGGGGCATAGAGGCATCAAAAGGGAAAGAAACATTTGGAAAGCTTACTTTAATGCCACTTTGGGGATGCCAAAGGTCAAGAGAATTGCGGTGAGGCATCCAAAAATTTAGAGGAAAATTGAAGGATTAATCTAAATCCCCTTTGGCGTCTTCAAAGGCCTTTACAGGGGAATAGTGATATCTAAAGGGAAAGACCCTAATTAAAAGTTTACTTAAAATACCCTTTGGTGGTGCCAAAGTCCTATACAGTTGCATGGTGGCATCCAAAAATAAAAAGACAAATTAAAGGTTTATTTTAAATCCCCTTTGGCGCCGCCAAAGGCAATTACAGGGGCATAGAGGCATCAAAAGGGAAAGAAACATTTGGAAAGCTTACTTTAATCCCACTTTGGGGATGCCAAAGGTCAAGAGAATTGCGATGAGGAATCCAAAAATTTAGAGAAAAATTGAAGGATTAATCTAAATCCCCTTTGGCGTCTTCAAAGGCCTTTACAGGGGAGTAGTGGCATCTGAAGGTAAAGAGAGAATTTAAAACTTTACTTAACAGACCGTTTAGGGGTGCCAAAGTCTAATACCTTTGCATGGTGGCATCCAAAAATAAAAAGATGAATTAAAGATTTAGTTTAAATCCCCTTTGGCGCCGCCAAAGGCAATTACAGGGGCATAGAGGCATCAAAAGGGAAAGAAACATTTCGAAAGCTTTCTTTGATACCACTTTGGGGATGCCAAAGGTCAAGAGAATTGCGTGGAGACATCCAAATATTTAGAGGAAAATTGAAGGATTAATCTAAATCCCCTTTGGCGTCTTCAAAGGCCTTCTACAGGGGAATAGTGGCATCTAAAGGGAAAGACCCTAATTAAAAGTTTACTTAAAATACCCTTTGGGGGTGCCAAAGTCCAATACAGTTGCATGGTGGCATCCAAAAATAAAAAGACAAATTAAAGGTTTATTTTAAATCCCCTTTTGCGCCGCCAAAGGCAATTACAGGGGCATAGAGGTATGAAAAGGGAAAGATACATTTGGAAAGCTTACTAGAATGCCACTTTGGGGATGCCAAAGGGTAAGAGAATTGCATGGACGCATCGAAAAATTTAGAGGAAAATTGAACGATTAATCTAACTCCCCTTTGGCGTCTTCAAAAGCCTTTACAGGGTAATAGTGGCATCTGAAGGGAAAGAGACAAATTAAAAGTTTACTTAACAGACCGTTTAGGGGTGCCAAAGTCCAATACGTTTGCATGGTGGCATCCAAAAATAAATAGACAAATTAAAGCTTTAGTTTAAATCCCCTTTGGCGCCACCAAAGGCAATAACAGGGGCATAGAGGCACCAAAAGGGAAAGAAACATTTGGGAAGCTTACCTTAATTCCACTTTGGGGATGCCAAAGGGCAAGGGAATTGCGTGGAGGCATAGAAAATCTTAGAGGAAAATTGAAGTATTAATCGAAATCCCCTTTGGCGTCTTCAAAGTCCTTTACAGGGGAGTAGTGGTATCTGAAGGGAAAGAAACAAAGTGAAATTTTACATAAAAGACCGTTTAGGGGTATCAAAGTCCAATACAGTTGGATGGTGGCATCCAAAACTTAAAAAGACAAATTAAAGGTTTATTTTAAATCCCATTTGGGGTCGCCAAAGGCAATTAGAGGGGCATAGAGGCATCAAAAGTGAAAGAAACATTTGTAAAGCTTACTTTAATGCCACTTTGGGGATGCCAAAGGTCAAGAGAAATGCGGTGAGGAATCGAAAAATTTAGAAGAAAATTGAAGGATTAATCTAAATCCCCTTTGGCGTCTTCAAAGGCCTTTACAGGGGAATAGTGGCATCTGAAGGGAAAGAGACAAATTAAAAGTTTACTTAACAGACCGTTTAGGGGTGCCAAAGTCTAATACCTTTCCATGGTGGCATCCAAAAATAAAAAGACAAATTAAAGATTTAGTTTAAATCCCCTTTGGCGCCGCCAAAGGCAATTACAGGGGCATAGAGGCATCAAAAGGGAAAGAAACATTTCGAAAGCTTACTTTAATACCACTTTGGGGATGCCAAAGGGCAAGAGAATTGCGTGGAGACATCCAAAAATTTAGAGGAAAATTGAAGGATTAATCTAAATCCCCTTTGGCGTCTTCAAAGGCCTTTACAGGGGAATAGTGGCATCTAAAGGGAAAGACCCTAATTAAAAGTTTACTTAAAATACCCTTTGGGGGTGCCAAAGTCCAATACAGTTGCATGGTGGCATCCAAAAATAAAAAGACAAATTAAAGGTTTATTTTAAATCCCCTTTGGCGCCGCCAAAGGCAATTACAGGGGCATAGAGGCATCAAAAGGGAAAGAAACATTTGGAAAGCTTACTTTAATGCCAATTTGGGGATGCCAAAGGGCAAGAGAATTGCCTGGAAGCATCGAAAAATTTAGAGGAAAATTGAAGGATTAATCTAACTCCCCTTTGGCGTCTTCAAAGGCCTTTACAGGGGAATAGTGGCATCTGAAGGGAAAGAGACAAATTAAAAGTTTACTTAAAAGACCCTTTAGGGGTGCCAAAGTCCAATACCTTTGCATGGTGGCATCCAAAAATAAGAAGACAATTTAAAGATTTAGTTTAAATCCCCTTTGGCGCCGCCAAAGGCAATTACAGGGGCATAGAGGCATCAAAAGGGAAAGAAACATTTGGAAAGCTTACCTTAATGCCACTTTGGGGATGCCAAAGGGCAAGGGAATTGCATGGACGCATCGAAAAATTTAGAGGAAAATTGAAGGATTAATCTAAATCCCCTTTGGCGTCTTCAAAGGCCTTTACAGGGGAATAGTGGCATCTGAAGGGAAAGAGACAAATTAAAAGTTTACTTAAAAGACCATTTAGGGGTGCCAAAGTCCAATACCTTTGCATGGTGGCATCCAAAAATAAAAAGACAAATTAAAGATTTAGTTTAAATCCCCTTTGGCGCCGCCAAAGGCAATTACAGGGGCATAGAGGCATCAAAAGGGAAAGAAACATTTGGAAAGCTTACCTTAATGCCACTTTGGGGATGCCAAAGGGCAAGAGAATTGCGTGGAGGCATCCAAAAATTTAGAGGAAAATTGAAGGATTAATCTAAATCCCCTTTGGCGTCTTCAAAGGCCTTTACAGGGGAATAGTGGCATCTGAAGGGAAAGAGACAAATTAAAAGTTTACTTAAAAGACCGTTTAGGGGTGCCAAAGTCCAATACAGTTGCATGGTGGCATCCAAAAATAAAAAGACAAATTAAAGGTTTAGTTTAAATCCCCTTTGGCGCCGCCAAAGGCAATTACAGGGGCATAGAGGCATCATAAGGGAAAGAAACATTTGGAAAGCTTACTTTAATGCCACTTTGGGGATGCCAAAGGTCAAGAGAATTGCGGTGAGGCATCCAAAAATTTAGATGAAAATTGAAGGATTAATCTAAATCCCCTTTGGCGTCTTCAAAGGCCTTTACAGGGGAATAGTGGCATCTGAAGGGAAAGACACAAATTAAAAGTTTACTTAAAAGACCGTTTAGGGGTGCCAAAGTCCAATACCTTTGCATGGTGGCATCCAAAAATAAAAAGACAAATTAAAGATTTAGTTTAAATCCCCTTTGGCGCCGCCAAAGGCAATTACAGGGGCATAGAGGCATCAAAAGGGAAAGAAACATTTCGAAAGCTTACTTTAATGCCACTTTGGGGATGCCAAAGGGCAAGAGAATTGCGGTGAGGCATCCAAAAATTTAGAGGAAAATTGAAGGATTAATCTAAATCCCCTTTGGCGTCTTCAAAGGCCTTTACAGGGGAATAGTGGCATCTAAAGGGAAAGACCTAATTAAAAGTTTACTTAAAATACCCTTTGGGGGTGCCAAAGTCCAATACAGTTGCATGGTGGCATCCAAAAATAAAAAGACAAATTAAAGGTTTATTTTAAATCCCCTTTGGCGCCGCCAAAGGCAATTACAGGGGCATAGAGGCATCAAAAGGGAAAGAAACATTTCGAAAGCTTACTTTAATGCCACTTTGGGGATGCCAAAGGGCAAGAGAATTGCGTGGAGGCATCCAAAAATTTAGAGGAAAATTGAAGGATTAATCTAAATCCCCTTTGGCGTCTTCAAAGGCCTTTACAGGGGAATAGTGGCATCTAAAGGGAAAGACCCTAATTAAAAGTTTACTTAAAATACCCTTTGGGGGTGCCAAAGTCCAATACAGTTGCATGGTGGCATCCAAAAATAAAAAGACAAATTAAAGGTTTATTTTAAATCCCCTTTGGCGCCGCCAAAGGCAATTACAGGGGCATAGAGGCATCAAAAGGGAAAGAAACATTTGGAAAGCTTACTTTAATGCCACTTTGGGGATGCCAAAGGGCAAGAGAATTGCGTGGAGGCATCCAAAAATTTAGAGGAAAATTGAAGGATTAATCTAAATCCCCTTTGGCGTCTTCAAAGGCCTTTACAGGGGAATAGTGGCATCTGAAGGGAAAGAGACAAATTAAAAGTTTACTTAAAAGACCGTTTAGGGGTGCCAAAGTCCAATACCTTTGCATGGTGGCATCCAAAAATAAAAAGACAAATTAAAGATTTAGTTTAAATCCCCTTTGGCGCCGCCAAAGGCAATTACAGGGGCATAGAGGCATCAAAAGGGAAAGAAACATTTGGAAAGCTTACTTTAATGCCACTTTGGGGATGCCAAAGGGCAAGAGAATTGCGGTGAGGCATCCAAAAATTTAGAGGAAAATTGAAGGATTAATCTAAATCCCCTTTGGCGTCTTCAAAGGCCTTTACAGGGGAATAGTGGCATCTAAAGGGAAAGACCTAATTAAAAGTTTACTTAAAATACCCTTTGGGGGTGCCAAAGTCCAATACAGTTGCATGGTGGCATCCAAAAATAAAAAGACAATTTAAAGGTTTATTTTAAATCCCCTTTGGCGCCGCCAAAGGCAATTACAGGGGCATAGAGGCATCAAAAGGGAAAGAAACATTTCGAAAGCTTACTTTAAGTACCACTTTGGGGATGCCAAAGGGCAAGAGAATTGCGGTGAGGCATCAAAAATTTAGAGAAAATTGAAGGATTAATCTAAATCCCCTTTGGCGTCTTCAAAGGCCTTTACAGGGGAATAGTGGCATCTAAAGGGAAAGAACCTAATTAAAAGTTTACTTAAAATACCCTTTGGGGGTGCCAAAGTCCAATACAGTTGCATGGTGGCATCCAAAAATAAAAAGACAAATTAAAGGTTTATTTTAAATCCCCTTTGGCGCCGCCAAAGGCAATTACAGGGGCATAGAGGCATCAAAAGGGAAAGAAACATTTGGAAAGCTTACTTTAATGCCACTTTGGGGATGCCAAAGGTCAAGAGAATTGCGATGAGGCATCGAAAAATTTAGAGAAAATTGAAGGATTAATCTAAATCCCCTTTGGCGTCTTCAAAGGCCTTTACAGGGGAATAGTGGCATCTGAAGGGAAAGAGACAAATTAAAAGTTTACTTAAAAGACCGTTTAGGGGTGCCAAAGTCCAATACCTTTGCATGGTGGCATCCAAAAATAAAAAGACAAATTAAAGATTTAGTTTAAATCCCCTTTGGCGCCGCCAAAGGCAATTACAGGGGCATAGAGGCATCAAAAGGGAAAGAAACATTTCGAAAGCTTACTTTAATGCCACTTTGGGGATGCCAAAGGGCAAGAGAATTGCGTGGAGGCATCCAAAAATTTAGAGGAAAATTGAAGGATTAATCTAAATCCCCTTTGGCGTCTTCAAAGGCCTTTACAGGGGAATAGTGGCATCTAAAGGGAAAGACCCTAATTAAAAGTTTACTTAAAATACCCTTTGGGGGTGCCAAAGTCCAATACAGTTGCATGGTGGCATCCAAAAATAAAAAGACAAATTAAAGGTTTATTTTAAATCCCCTTTGGCGCCGCCAAAGGCAATTACAGGGGCATAGAGGCATCAAAAGGGAAAGAAACATTTGGAAAGCTTACTTTAATGCCACTTTGGGGATGCCAAAGGGCAAGAGAATTGCATGGACGCATCGAAAAATTTAGAGGAAAATTGAAGGATTAATCTAACTCCCCTTTGGCGTCTTCAAAGGCCTTTACAGGGGAATAGTGGCATCTGAAGGGAAAGAGACAAATTAAAAGTTTACTTAACAGACCGTTTAGGGGTGCCAAAGTCCAATACCTTTGCATGGTGGCATCCAAAAATAAAAAGACAAATTAAAGATTTAGTTTAAATCCCCTTTGGCGCCGCCAAAGGCAATTACAGGGGCATAGAGGCATCAAAAGGGAAAGAAACATTTCGAAAGCTTACTTTAGTACCACTTTGGGGATGCCAAAGGGCAAGAGAATTGCGTGGAGGCATCCAAAAATTTAGAGAAAAATTGAAGGATTAATCTAAATCCCCTTTGGCGTCTTCAAAGGCCTTTACAGGGGAATAGTGGCATCTAAAGGGAAAGACCCTAATTAAAAGTTTACTTAAAATACCCTTTGGGGGTGCCAAAGTCCAATACAGTTGCATGGTGGCATCCAAAAATAAAAAGACAAATTAAAGGTTTATTTTAAATCCCCTTTGGCGCCGCCAAAGGCAATTACAGGGGCATAGAGGCATCAAAAGGGAAAGAAACATTTGGAAAGCTTACTTTAATGCCACTTTGGGGATGCCAAAGGGCAAGAGAATTGCATGGACGCATCGAAAAATTTAGAGGAAAATTGAAGGATTAATCTAACTCCCCTTTGGCGTCTTCAAAGGCCTTTACAGGGGAATAGTGGCATCTGAAGGGAAAGAGACAAATTAAAAGTTTACTTAACAGACCGTTTAGGGGTGCCAAAGTCCAATACCTTTGCATGGTGGCATCCAAAAATAAAAAGACAAATTAAAGATTTAGTTTAAATCCCCTTTGGCGCCGCCAAAGGCAATTACAGGGGCATAGAGGCATCAAAAGGGAAAGAAACATTTGCAAAGCTTACCTTAATGCCACTTTGGGGATGCCAAAGTGCAAGGGAATTGCGTGGAGGCATCCAAAACCTTAGAGGAAAATTGAAGGATTAATCTAAATCCCCTTTGGCGTCTTCAAAGGCCTTTACAGGGGAATAGTGGCATCTGAAGGGAAAGAGACAAATTAAAAGTTTACTTAAAAGACCGTTTAGGGGTGCCAAAGTCCAATACAGTTGCATGGTGGCATCCAAAAATAAAAAGACAAATTAAAGGTTTATTTTAAATCCCCTTTGGCGCCGCCAAAGGCAATTACAGGGGCATAGAGGCATCATAAGGGAAAGAAACATTTGGAAAGCTTACTTTAATGTCCACTTTGGGGATGCCAAAGGTCAAGAGAATTGCGGTGAGGCATCCAAAAATTTAGAGAAAAATTGAAGGATTAATCTAAATCCCCTTTGGCGTCTTCAAAGGCCTTTACAGGGGAATAGTGGCATCTGAAGGGAAAGACACAAATTAAAAGTTTACTTAACAGACCGTTTTGGGGTGCCAAAGTCTAATACCTTTGCATGGTGGCATCCAAAAAAAAAAGACAAATTAAAGATTTAGTTTAAATCCCCTTTGGCGCCGCCAAAGGCAATTACAGGGGCATAGAGGCATCAAAAGGGAAAGAAACATTTCGAAAGCTTACTTTAGTACCACTTTGGTGATGCCAAAGGGCAAGAGAATTGCGGTGAGGCATCCAAAAATTTAGAGAAAAATTGAAGGATTAATCTAAATCCCCTTTGGCGTCTTCAAAGGCCTTTACAGGGGAATAGTGGCATCTAAAGGGAAAGACCCTAATTAAAAGTTTACTTAAAATACCCTTTGGGGGTGCCAAAGTCCAATACAGTTGCATGGTGGCATCCAAAAATAAAAAGACAATTTAAAGGTTTATTTTAAATCCCCTTTGGCGCCGCCAAAGGCAATTACAGGGGCATAGAGGCATCAAAAGTGAAAGAAACATTTCGAAAGCTTACTTTAGTACCACTTTGGTGATGCCAAAGGGCAAGAGAATTGCGGTGAGGCAATCAAAAATTTAGAGAAAAATTGAAGGATTAATCTAAATCCCCTTTGGCGTCTTCAAAGGCCTTTACAGGGGAATAGTGGCATCTAAAGGGAAAGAACCTAATTAAAAGTTTACTTAAAATACCCTTTGGGGGTGCCAAAGTCCAATACAGTTGCATGGTGGCATCCAAAAATAAAAAGACATTTTAAAGGTTTATTTTAAATCCCCTTTGGCGCCGCCAAAGGCAATTACAGGGGCATAGAGGCATCAAAAGGGAAAGAAACATTTGGAAAGCTTACTTTAATGCCACTTTGGGGATGCCAAAGGGCAAGAGAATTGCGTGGAGGCATCGAAAAATTTAGAGCAAAATTGAAGGATTAATCTAAATCCCCTTTGGCGTCTTCAAAGGCCTTTACAGGGGAATAGTGGCATCTGAAGGGAAAGAGACAAATTAAAAGTTTACTTAAAAGACCGTTTAGGGGTGCCAAAGTCCAATACCTTTGCATGGTGGCATCCAAAAATAAAAAGAAAAATTAAAGCTTTAATTTAAATCCCCTTTGGCGCCACCAAAGGCAATTACAGGGGCATAGAGGCATCAAAAGGGAAAGAAACATTTCGAAAGCTTACTTTAATACCACTTTGGGGATGCCAAAGGGCAAGAGAATTGCGTGGAGACATCCAAAAATTTAGAGGAAAATTGAAGGATTAATCTAAATCCCCTTTGGCGTCTTCAAAGGCCTTTACAGGGGAATAGTGGCATCTAAAGGGAAAGACCCTAATTAAAAGTTTACTTAAAATACCCTTTGGGGTGCCAAAGTCCAATACAGTTGCATGGTGGCATCCAAAAATAAAAAGACAAATTAAAGGTTTATTTTAAATCCCCTTTGGCGCCGCCAAAGGCAATTACAGGGGCATAGAGGCATCAAAAGGGAAAGAAACATTTGGAAAGCTTACTTTAATGCCACTTTGGGGATGCCAAAGGGCAAGAGAATTGCGTGGAGCATCGAAAAATTTAGAGGAAAATTGAAGGATTAATCTAACTCCCCTTTGGCGTCTTCAAAGGCCTTTACAGGGGAATAGTGGCATCTGAAGGGAAAGAGACAAATTAAAAGTTTACTTAAAAGACCGTTTAGGGGTGCCAAAGTCCAATACCTTTGCATGGTGGCATCCAAAAATAAAAAGACAAATTAAAGCTTTAGTTTAAATCCCCTTTGGCGCCACCAAAGGCAATTACAGGGGCATAGAGGCATCAAAAGGGAAAGAAACATTTGGAAAGCTTACTTAATGCCACTTTGGGGATGCCAAAGGGCAAGAGAATTGCGTGGAGGCATCCAAAAATTTAGAGGAAAATTGAAGGATTAATCTAAATCCCCTTTGGCGTCTTCAAAGGCCTTTACAGGGGAATAGTGGCATCTGAAGGGAAAGAACAAATTAAAAGTTTACTTAAAAGACCGTTTAGGGGTGCCAAAGTCCAATACAGTTGCATGGTGGCATCCAAAAATAAAAAGACAAATTAAAGGTTTATTTTAAATCCCCTTTGGCGCCGCCAAAGGCAATTACAGGGGCATAGAGGCATCAAAAGGGAAAGAAACATTTGAAAGCTTACTTTAATGCCACTTTGGGGATGCCAAAGGTCAAGAGAATTGCGGTGAGGCATCCAAAAATTTAGAGAAAAATTGAAGGATTAATCTAAATCCCCTTTGGCGTCTTCAAAGGCCTTTACAGGGGAATAGTGGCATCTAAAGGGAAAGACCCTAATTAAAAGTTTACTTAAAATACCCTTTGGGGGTGCCAAAGTCCAATACAGTTGCATGGTGGCATCCAAAAATAAAAAGACAAATTAAAGGTTTATTTTAAATCCCCTTTGGCGCCGCCAAAGGCAATTACAGGGGCATAGAGGCATCAAAAGGGAAAGAAACATTTCGAAAGCTTACTTTAATGCCACTTTGGGGATGCCAAAGGGCAAGAGAATTGCGGTGAGGCATCCAAAAATTTAGAGAAAAATTGAAGGATTAATCTAAATCCCCTTTGGCGTCTTCAAAGGCCTTTACAGGGGAATAGTGGCATCTGAAGGGAAAGACCTAATTAAAAGTTTACTTAAAATACCGTTTAGGGGTGCCAAAGTCCAATACAGTTGCATGGTGGCATCCAAAAATAAAAAGACAAATTAAAGATTTATTTTAAATCCCCTTTGGCGCCGCCAAAGGCAATTACAGGGGCATAGAGGCATCAAAAGGGAAAGAAACATTTCGAAAGCTTACTTTAGTACCACTTTGGGGATGCCAAAGGGCAAGAGAATTGCGGTGAGGCATCAAAAATTTAGAGAAAAATTGAAGGATTAATCTAAATCCCCTTTGGCGTCTTCAAAGGCCTTTACAGGGGAATAGTGGCATCTAAAGGGAAAGACCCTAATTAAAAGTTTACTTAAAATACCCTTTGGGGGTGCCAAAGTCCAATACAGTTGCATGGTGGCATCCAAAAATAAAAAGACATTTTAAAGGTTTATTTTAAATCCCCTTTGGCGCCGCCAAAGGCAATTACAGGGGCATAGAGGCATCAAAAGGGAAAGAAACATTTGGAAAGCTTACTTTAATGCCACTTTGGGGATGCCAAAAGGCAAGAGAATTGCATGGACACTTCGAAAAATTTAGAGGAAAATTGAAGGATTGATCTAACTCCCCTTTGGCGTCTTCAAAGGCCTTTACAGGGGAATAGTGGCATCTGAAGGGAAAGAGACAAATTAAAAGTTTACTTAAAAGACCATTTAGGGGTGCCAAAGTCCAATACCTTTGCATGGTGGCATCCAAAAATAAAAAGACAAATTAAAGCTTTAGTTTAAATCCCCTTTGGTGCCACCAAAGGCAATTACAGGGGCATAGAGGCACAAAAGGGAAAGAAACATCTGCAAAGCTTACCTTAATGCCACTTTGGGATGCCAAAGTGCAAGGGAATTGCGTGGAGGCATCCAAAAACTTAGAGGAAAATTGAAGGATTAATCTAAATCCCCTTTGGCGTCTTCAAAGGCCTTTACAGGGGAGTAGTGGCATCTGAAGGGAAAGAGATAAATTAAAATTTTATATAAAAGACCGTTTAGGGGTGCCAAAGTCCAATACAGCTGCACGGTGGCATCCAAAATTAAAAAGACAAATTAAAGGTTTATTTTAAATCCCCTTTGGCGCCGCCAAAGGCAATTACAGGGGCATAGAGGCATCATAAGGGAAAGAAACATTTGGAAAACTTACTTTAATGCCACTTTGGGGATGCCAAAGGTCAAGAGAATTGCGGTGAGGCATCCAAAAATTTAGAGAAAAATTGAAGGATTAATCTAAATCCCCTTTGGCGTCTTCAAAGGCCTTTACAGGGGAATAGTGGCATCTGAAGGGAAAGACACAAATTAAAAGTTTACTTAACAGACCGTTTTGGGGTGCCAAAGTCTAATACCTTTCATGGTGGCATCCAAAAACAAAAAGAGAAATTAAAGATTTAGTTTAAATCCCCTTTGGCGCCGCCAAAGGCAATTACAGGGGCATAGAGGCATCAAAAGTGAAAGAAACATTTCGAAAGCTTACTTTAGTACCACTTTGGTGATGCCAAAGGGCAAGAGAATTGCGGTGAGGCATCCAAAAATTTAGAGAAAAATTGAAGGATTAATCTAAATCCCCTTTGGCGTCTTCAAAGGCCTTTACAGGGGAATAGTGGCATCTAAAGGGAAAGACCCTAATTAAAAGTTTACTTAAAATACCCTTTGGGGGTGCCAAAGTCCAATACAGTTGCATGGTGGCATCCAAAAATAAAAAGACATTTTAAAGGTTTATTTTAAATCCCCTTTGGCGCCGCCAAAGGCAATTACAGGGGCATAGAGGCATCAAAAGGGAAAGAAACATTTCGAAAGCTTACTTTAGTGCCACTTTGGTGATGCCAAAGGGCAAGAGAATTGCGGTGAGGCATCCAAAAATTTAGAGAAAAATTGAAGGATTAATCTAAATCCCCTTTGGCGTCTTCAAAGGCCTTTACAGGGGAATAGTGGCATCTAAAGGGAAAGAACCTAATTAAAAGTTTACTTAAAATACCCTTTGGGGGTGCCAAAGTCCAATACAGTTGCATGGTGGCATCCAAAAATAAAAAGACAAATTAAAGGTTTATTTTAAATCCCCTTTGGCGCCGCCAAAGGCAATTACAGGGGCATAGAGGCATCAAAAGGGAAAGAAACATTTCGAAAGCTTACTTTAATGCCACTTTGGGGATGCCAAAGGGCAAGAGAATTGCGTGGAGGCATCCAAAAATTTAGAGGAAAATTGAAGGATTAATCTAAATCCCCTTTGGCGTCTTCAAAGGCCTTTACAGGGGAATAGTGGCATCTAAAGGGAAAGACCCTAATTAAAAGTTTACTTAAAATACCCTTTGGGGGTGCCAAAGTCCAATACAGTTGCATGGTGGCATCCAAAAATAAAAAGACAAATTAAAGGTTTATTTTAAATCCCCTTTGGCGCCGCCAAAGGCAATTACAGGGGCATAGAGGCATCAAAAGGGAAAGAAACATTTGGAAAGCTTACTTTAATGCCACTTTGGGGATGCCAAAGGGCAAGAGAATTGCATGGACGCATCGAAAAATTTAGAGGAAAATTGAAGGATTAATCTAACTCCCCTTTGGCGTCTTCAAAGGCCTTTACAGGGGAATAGTGGCATCTGAAGGGAAAGAGACAAATTAAAAGTTTACTTAAAAGACCGTTTAGGGGTGCCAAAGTCCAATACCTTTGCATGGTGGCATCCAAAAATAAAAAGACAAATTAAAGCTTTAGTTTAAATCCCCTTTGGCGCCACCAAAGGCAATTACAGGGGCATAGAGGCATCAAAAGGGAAAGAAACATTTCGAAAGCTTACTTTAATGCCACTTTGGGGATGCCAAAGGTCAAGAGAATTGCGGTGAGGCATCCAAAAATTTAGAGGAAAATTGAAGGATTAATCTAAATCCCCTTTGGCGTCTTCAAAGGCCTTTACAGGGGAATAGTGGCATCTGAAGGGAAAGACCCTAATTAAAAGTTTACTTAAAAGACCGTTTTGGGGTGCCAAAGTCCAATACAGTTGCATGGTGGCATCCAAAAATAAAAAGACAAATTAAAGGTTTAGTTTAAATCCCCTTTGGCGCCGCCAAAGGCAATTACAGGGGCATAGAGGCATCAAAAGGGAAAGAAACATTTCGAAAGCTTACTTTAATGCCACTTTGGGGATGCCAAAGGGCAAGAGAATTGCGGTGAGGCATCCAAAAATTTAGAGAAAATTGAAGGATTAATCTAAATCCCCTTTGGCGTCTTCAAAGGCCTTTACAGGGGAATAGTGGCATCTGAAGGGAAAGACCCTAATTAAAAGTTTACTTAAAAGACCGTTTTGGGGTGCCAAAGTCCAATACCTTTGCATGGTGGCATCCAAAAATAAAAAGACAAATTAAAGATTTATTTTAAATCCCCTTTGGCGCCGCCAAAGGCAATTACAGGGGCATAGAGGCATCAAAAGGGAAAGAAACATTTCGAAAGCTTACTTTAATACCACTTTGGGGATGCCAAAGGTCAAGAGAATTGCGGTGAGGCATCGAAAATTTAAAGAAAAATTGAAGGATTAATCTAAATCCCCTTTGGCGTCTTCAAAGGCCTTTACAGGGGAATAGTGGCATCTAAAGGGAAAGACCCTAATTAAAAGTTTACTTAAAATACCCTTTGGGGGTGCCAAAGTCCAATACAGTTGCATGGTGGCATCCAAAAATAAAAAGACAAATTAAAGGTTTATTTTAAATCCCCTTTGGCGCCGCCAAAGGCAATTACAGGGGCATAGAGGCATCAAAAGGGAAAGAAACATTTCGAAAGCTTACTTTAATGCCACTTTGGGGATGCCAAAGGGCAAGAGAATTGCGGTGAGGCATCCAAAAATTTAGAGTAAAAATTGAAGGATTAATCTAAATCCCCTTTGGCGTCTTCAAAGGCCTTTACAGGGGAATAGTGGCATCTAAAGGGAAAGACCCTAATTAAAAGTTTACTTAAAATACCCTTTGGGGGTGCCAAAGTCCAATACAGTTGCATGGTGGCATCCAAAAATAAAAAGACATTTAAAGGTTTATTTTAAATCCCCTTTGGCGCCGCCAAAGGCAATTACAGGGGCATAGAGGCATCAAAAGGGAAAGAAACATTTGAAAGCTTACTTTAATGCCACTTTGGGGATGCCAAAGGGCAAGAGAATTGCATGGAGCAATCGAAAAATTTAGAGGAAAATTGAAGGATTAATCTAACTCCCCTTTGGCGTCTTCAAAGGCCTTTACAGGGGAATAGTGGCATCTGAAGGGAAAGAGACAAATTAAAAGTTTACTTAAAAGACCGTTTAGGGGTGCCAAAGTCCAATACCTTTGCATGGTGGCATCCAAAAATAAAAAGACAAATTAAAGATTTAGTTTAAATCCCCTTTGGCGCCGCCAAAGGCAATTACAGGGGCATAGAGGCATCAAAAGGGAAAGAAACATTTCGAAAGCTTACTTTAATGCCACTTTGGGGATGCCAAAGGGCAAGAGAATTGCGTGGAGGCATCCAAAAATTTAGAGGAAAATTGAAGGATTAATCTAAATCCCCTTTGGCGTCTTCAAAGGCCTTTACAGGGGAATAGTGGCATCTGAAGGGAAAGAGACTAATTAAAAGTTTACTTAAAAGACCGTTTAGGGGTGCGAAAGTCCAATACAGTTGCATGGTGGCATCCAAAAATAAAAAGACAAATTAAAGGTTTAGTTTAAATCCCCTTTGGCGCCGCCAAAGGCAATTACAGGGGCATAGAGGCATCAAAAGGGAAAGAAACATTTGGAAAGCTTACTTTAATGCCACTTTGGGGATGCCAAAGGGCAAGAGAATTGCGTGGAGCATCCAAAAATTTAGAGGAAAATTGAAGGATTAATCTAAATCCCCTTTGGCGTCTTCAAAGGCCTTTACAGGGGAATAGTGGCATCTAAAGGGAAAGACACTAATTAAAAGTTTACTTAAAATACCCTTTGGGGTGCCAAAGTCCAATACCTTTGCATGGTGGCATCCAAAAATAAAAAGACAAATTAAAGATTTATTTTAAATCCCCTTTGGCGCCGCCAAAGGCAATTACAGGGGCATAGAGGCATCAAAAGGGAAAGAAACATTTGAAAGCTTACTTAATGCCACTTTGGGGATGCCAAAGGGCAAGAGAATTGCGTGGAGGCATCCAAAATTTAGAGGAAAATTGAAGGATTAATCTAAATCCCCTTTGGCGTCTTCAAAGGCCTTTACAGGGGAATAGTGGCATCTGAAGGGAAAGAACAAATTAAAAGTTTACTTAAAAGACCGTTTAGGGGTGCCAAAGTCCAATACAGTTGCAAGGTGGCATCCAAAAATAAAAAGACAAATTAAAGCTTTAGTTTAAATCCCCTTTGGCGCCGCCAAAGGCAATTACAGGGGCATAGAGGCATCAAAAGGGAAAGAAACATTTGGAAAGCTTACTTAATGCCACTTTGGGGATGCCAAAGGGCAAGAGAATTGCGGTGAGGCATCTAAAATTTAGAGGAAAATTGAAGGATTAATCTAAATCCCCTTTGGCGTCTTCAAAGGCCTTTACAGGGAATAGTGGCATCTGAAGGGAAAGAAACAAATTAAAAGTTTACTTAAAAGACCGTTTGGGGTGCCAAAGTCCAATACAGTTGGATGGTGGCATCCAAAAATAAAGACAAATTAAAGGTTTAGTTTAAATCCCCTTTGGGGCCGCCAAAGGCAATTAGAGGGGCATAGAGGCATCAAAAGGGAAAGAAACATTAGTAAAGCTTAATTTAATGCCACTTTGGGGATGCCAAAGGTCAAGACAATTGCGGTGAGCCATCCAAAAATTTAGAGGAAAATTGAAGGATTAATCTAAATCCCCTTTGGCGTCTTCAAAGGCCTTTACAGGTGAATAGTGGCATCTAAAGGGAAAGAGACAAATTAAAAGTTTACTTAAGATAAGCTTCGGGGGTGCCAAAGTCCAACACAGTTGCATGGTGGCATCCAAAAATAAAAAGACAAATTAAAGGTGTATTTTAAATCCCCTTTGGCGCCGCCAAAGGCAATTACAGGGGCATATAGGCATCATAAGGGAAAGAAACATTCGGAAAGCTTACTTTAATGCCACTTTGGGATGCCAAAGTGCAAGAGAATTGCATGGACGCATCGAAAAATTTAGCGGAAAATTGAAGGATGAATCTAAATCCCCTTTGGCGTCTTCAAAGGCCTTTACAGGGGAATAGTGGCATCTGGAGGGAAAGAGACAAATTAAAAGTTTACTTAACAGACCGTTTAAGGGTGCCAAAGTGCAATACCTTTGCATGGTGGCATCCAAAAATAAAAAGATAAATTAAAGATTTAGTTTAAATCCCCTTTGGCGCATCCAAAGGCAATTACAGGGGCAGAGAGGCATCAAAAGGGAAAGAAACATTTCGAAAGCTTACTTTAATACCTCTTTAGGGATGCCAAAGGGGAAGAGAATTGCGTGGCGACATCCAAAAATTTAGAGGAAAATTGAAGTATTAATCTAAATCCCCTTTGTCGTCTTCAAAGGCCTTTACAGGGGAACAGTGGCATCTAAAGGGAAAGACCCTAATTAAAAGTTTATTTGAAATACCCTTTGGGGGTGCCAAAGTCCAATACAGTTGCATGGTGGCATCCAAAAATAAAAAGGCAAATTAAAGGCTCATTTTAAATCCCCTTTGGCGCCGCCAAAGGCAATTACAGGGGCATAGAGGCACCAAAAGGGAAAGAAACATTTGGGAAGCTTACCTTAATGCCACTTTGGGGATGCCAAAGGAAAAGGGAATTGCGTGGAGGCATCCAAAATCTTAGAGGAAAATTGAAGTATTAATCGAAATCCCCTTTGGCGTCTTCAAAGGCCTTTACAGGGGAGTAGTGGCATCTAAAGGGAAAGAATCAAATTAAAATTTTACATAAAAGACCGTTTAGGGGTGCCAAAGTCCAATACAGTTGGATGGTGGCATCCAAAAATTAAAAAGACAAATTAAAGGTTTAGTTTAAATCCCCTTTGGGGCCGCCAATGGCAATTAGAGGGGCATAGAGTCATCAAAAGGGAAAGAAACATTTGTAAAGCTTACTTTAATGCCACTTTGGGGGTGCTAAAGGTCAAGAGAAATGCGGTGAGGCATCCAAAAATTTAGGAGAAAATTGAAGGATTAATCTAAATCCCCTTTGGCGTCTTCAAAGGCCTTTACAGGGGAATAGTGGTATCTAAAGGGAAAGACCCTAATTAAAAGTTTACTAAAAATACACTTTAGGGGTGCCAAAGTCCAATACAGTTGCATGGTGGCATCAAAAATAAAAAGATAAATTAAAGGTTTATTTTAAATCCCCTTTGGCGCCTCCAAAGGCAATTATAGGCGCATAGAGGCATCATAAGGGGAAGAAACATTTAGAAAGCTTACTTTAATGCCACTTTGGGGATGCCAAAGGTCAAGAGAATTGCGGTGAGGCATCCAAAAATTTAGAGAAAAATTGAAAGATTAATCTAACTCCCCTTTGGCGTCTTCAAAGGCCTTTACAGGGGAATAGTGGCATCTGAAGGGAAACAGACAAATTAAGAGTTTACTTAACAGATCGTTTAGGGGTGCCAAAGACTAATACCTTTGCATGGTGGAATCCAAAAATAAAAAGACAAATTAAAGCTTTAGTTTAAATCCCCTTTGGTGCCGCCAAAGGCAATTACACGGGCATAGAGGTATCAAAAGGGAGAGAAACATTTAGAAAGCTTAATTTAATTCCACTTTGGGGATGCCAAAGGGCAAGAGCATTGCGTGGAGACATCCAAAAATTTAGAAGAAAATTGAAGGATTAATCTAAACCCCCTATGGCGTCTTCAAAGACCTTTACAGGGGAATAGTGGCATCTAAATTGAAAGACTATAATTAAAAGTTTACTTAAAATACACTTTGGGGGTTCCAAAGTCCAATACAGTTGTATAGTGGCATCCAAAAATAAAAAAACAAATTAAAGGTTTATTTTAAATCCCCTTTGGCGCCGCCAAAGGATATTACAGGGGCATAGAGTCATCAAAAGGGAAAGAAACATTTCGAAAGCTTACTTTAATACCACTATGGGGATGCCAAAGGGCAAGAGAATTGCGTGGAGACATCCAAAAATTTAGAGGAAAATTGAAGGATTAATCTAAATCCCCTTTGGCGTCTTCAAAGTCCTTTACAGGGGAATAGTGACATCTAAAGGGAAAGACCCTAATTAAAAGTTTACTTAAAATACCCTTTGGGGGTGCCAAAGTCCAATACAGTTGCATGGTGGCATCCAAAAATAAAAAGACAAATTAAAGGTTTATTTTAAATCCCCTTTGGCGCCGCCAAAGGCAATTACAGGGGCATAGAGGCATCAAAAGGGAAAGAAACATTTGGAAAGCTTACTTGAATGCCACTTTGGGGATGCCAAAGGGCAAGAGAATTGCATGGACGCATCGAAAAATTTAGAGGAAAATTGAAGGATTAATCTAACTCCCCTTTGGCGTCTTCAAAAGCCTTTACAGGGGAATAGTGGCATCTGAAGGGAAAGAGACAAATTAAAAGTTTACTTAACAGACCGTTTAGGGGTGCCAAAGTTCAATACCTTTTCATGGTGGCATCTAAAAATAAAAAGATAAATTAAAGCTTTAGTTTAAATCCCCTTTGGCGCCACCAAAGGCAATAACAGGGGCATAGAGGCACCAAAAGGGTAAGAAACATTTGGGAAGCTTACCTTATTGCCACTTTGGGGATGCCAAAGGGCAAGGGAATTGCGTAGAGGCATCAAAAATCTTATAGGAAAATTGAAGTATTAATCGAAATCCCCTTTGGCGTCTTCAAAGGACTTTACAGGGGAGTAGTGGCATCTGAAGGGAAAGAAACAAATTAAAATTTTACATAAAAGACCGTTTAGGGGTGCCAAAGTCCAATACAGTTGGATGGTGGGATCCAAAAGTAAAAAGACATATTAAAGGTTTAGTTTAAATCCCATTTTGTGCAGCCAAAGGCAATTAGAGGGGCATAGAAGCATCAAAAGGGAAAGAAACATTTGTAAAGCTTACTTTAATGCCACTTTGGGGGTGCCAAAGGTCAAGAGAAATGCGGTGAGGCATCCAAAATTTTAGAGAAAAGTTGAAGGATTAATCTAAATCCCCTTTGGCGTCTTCAAAGGCCTTTACAGGGGAATAGTGGCATCTGAAGGGAAAGAGACAAATTAAAAGTTTACTTAACAGACCGTTTAGGGGTGCCAAAGTCTTATACCTTTGCATGGTGGCATCCAAAAGTAAAACGACAAATTAAAGATTTAGTTTAAATCCCCTCTGGCGCCGCCAAAGGCAATTACATGGGCATAGAGGCACCAAAAGGGAAAGAAACATTTGGGAAGCTTACCTTGATGCCACTTTGGGGATGCCAAAGGGCAAGGGAATTGCGTTGAGGCATCCAAAATCTTTGGGGAAAATTGAAGTGTTAATCGAAATCCCCTTTGGCGTCTTGAAAGGCCTTTACAGGGGAGTACTGGCATATGAAGGGAAAGAAACAAATCAAAATTTTACATAAAAGACCGTTTAGGGGTGCCAAAGTCCAATACAGTTGGATGGTGGCATCCAAAAATAAAAAGACAAATTAAAGTTTTAGTTTGAATCCCCTTTGGGGCCGCCAAAGGCAATTACAGGGGCATAGAGGCATCAAAAGGGAAAGTAACATTTGTAAAGCTTACTTTAATGCCACTTTGGGGATGCCAAAGAGTCAAGAGAATTGCGTTGATGCATCCAAAAATTTAGATGGAAAGTGAAGGATTAATCTAAATCGTCTTTGGCGTCTTCAAAGGCCTTTACAGGTGAATAGTGGAATCTAAAGGGAAAGAGACAAATTACAAGTTTACTTAAAATACCCTTCGTAGGTGCCAAAGTCCAACACAGTTGCATGGTGGCATCCAAAAATAAAAAGAGAAATTAAAGGTTTATTTCAAATCCCTTTTGGCGCCGCCAAAGGCAATTACAGGGGCATAGAGGCATTATAAGGGAAAGAAACATTTGGAAAGCTTATTTTAATGCGACTTTGAGGATGCCAAAGGGCAAGAGAATTGCATGGACGCAACGAAAAATTTGCGGAAAATTGAAGAATCAATCTAAATCCCCTTTGGCGTCTTCAAAGGCCTTTACAGGGGAATATGGCCTTTGAAGGAAAAGAGACAAGTTAAAAGTTTACTTAACAGACCGTTCAAGGGTGCGAAAGTGCAATACCTTTGCATGGTGGCATCCAAAAATAAAAAGACAAATTAAAGTTTTAGTTTAAATCCCCTTTGGTGCCGCCAAAGGCAATTAGAGGGGCATAAAGGCATCAAAAGGGAAAGAAACATTTGTAAAGCTTACTTTAATGCCACTTTGGGGGTGCCAAAGGTCAAGAGAAATGCGGTGAGGCATCCAAAAATTTAGAGAAAAATTGAAGGATTAATCTAAATCCCCTTTGGCGTCTTCAAAGGCCTTTAGAGGGGAATAGTGGCATCTGAAGGGAAAGAGACAAATTAAAAGTTTACTTAACAGACCGTTTAGGGGTGCCAAAGTCTAATACCTTTGCATGGTGGCATCCAAAAATAAAAAGACAAATTAAAGATTTAGTTTAAATCCCCTTTGGCGCCGCCAAAGGCAATTACATGGGCATAGAGGCACCAAAAGGGAAAGAAACATTTGGGAAGCTTACCTTTATGCCACTTTGGGGATGCCAAAGGGCAAGGGAATTGCGTTGAGGCATCCAAAATCTTAGGGGAAAATTGAAGTGTTAATTGAAATCCCCTTTGGCGTCTACAAAGGCCTTTACAGGGGAGTAGTGGCATCTGAAGGGAAAGAAACAAATCAAAGTTTTACATAAAAGACCGTTTAGGAGTGCCAAAGTCCAATACAGTTTGATGGTGGCAACCAAAAATAAAAAGACAAATTAAAGTTTTAGTTTAAATCCCCTTTGGGGCCGCCAAAGGCAATTAGAGGGAAATAGAGGCATCAAAAGGGAAAGAAACATTTGTAAAGCTTACTTTAATACCACTTTGTGGATGCCAAAGAGTCAAGAGAATTGCGTTGATGCATCCAAAAATTTAGAGGAAAAGTGAAGGCTTAATCTAAATCCCCTTTGGCGTCTTCAAAGGCCTTTACAGGTGAATAGTGGAATGTAAAGGGAAAGAGACAAATTACAAGTTTACTTAAAATACCCTTCGGAGGTGCCAAAGTCCAACACAGTTTCATGGTGGCATCCAAAAATAAAAAGACAAATTAAAGGTTTATTTCAAATCCCCTTTGGCGCCGCCAAAGGCAATTACAGGGGCATAGAGGCATCATAAGGGAAAAAAACATTTGGAAAGCTTATTTTAATGCGACTTGGAGGATACCAAAGGGCAAGAGAATTGCATGGACGCAACGAAAAATTAGCGGAAAATTGGAGGATTAATCTAAATCCCCTTTGGCGTCTTCAAAGGCCTTTACAGGGGAATATGGCCTCTGAAGGAAAAGAGACAAATTAAAAGTTTACTTAACAGACCGTTCAAGGGTGCCAAAGTGCAATACCTTTGCATGGTGGCATCCAAAAATAAAAAGACAAATTAAAGATTTAGTTTAAATCCCCTTAGGCGCCGCCAAAGGCAATTACAGGGGCAGAGAGGCATCAAAAGGGAAAGACACATTTCGAAAGCTTACTTTAATGCCACTTTGGGGATGCCAAAGGGCAAGAGAATTGCATGGACGCATCGAAAAATTTAGATAAAAATTGAAGTATTAATCTAACTCCCCTTTGGCGTCTTCAATGGCCTTTACAGGAGAATAGTGGCATCTGAAGGGAAAGAGACAAAATAAAAGTTTACTTAAAAGACCGTTTAGGGGTGCGAAAGTCCAATACCTTTGCATGGTGGCATCCATAAATAAAAAGACAAATTAAAGCTTTAGTTTAAATCCCCTTTGGCGCCACCAAATTCAATTATAGGGGCAAAGAGGCATGAAAAGGGAAAGAAACATTTGGAAAGCTTACCTTAATGCCACTTTGGGGATGCCAAAGTACAAGGGAATTGCGTGGAGGCATCCAAAATCTTACAGGAAAATTGAATGATTAGTCTAAATCCCCTTTGGCGTCTTCAAAGGCCTTTACAGGGGAATAGTGGCATCTGAAGGGAAAGAGACATATTAAAATTTTATATAAAAGACCGTTTAGGGTGCCAAAGTTCAATACAGTTGCATGGTGGCATCCAAAATTAAAAAGACAAATTAAAGGTTTATTTTAAATACCCTTTGGCGCCGCCAAAGGCAATTACAGGGGCATAGAGGCATCATAGGGAAAGAAACATTTGGAAAGCTTACTTTAATGCCACTTCGGGGATGCCAAAGGTCAAGAGAATTGCGGTGAGGCATCCAAAAATTTAGAGAAAAATTGAAGGATTAATCTAAATCCCCTTTGGCGTCTTCAAAGGCCTTTACAGGGGAATAGTGGCATCTGAAGGGAAAGAGGCAAATTAAAAGTTTACTTAACAGACCGTTTAGGGGTGCCAAAGTCTAATACCTTTGCATGGTGGCATCCAAAAATATAAAGACAATTTAACGATTTAGTTTATATCCCCTTTGGCGCCGTCAAAGGCAATTACAGTGTCATAGAGGCATCAAAAGGGAAAGAAACATTTCGAAAGCTTACTTTAATACCACTTTGGGGATGCCAAAGGGAAAGAGAATTGCGTGGAGACATCCAAAACTTTAGAGGAAAATTGAAGGATTAATCTAAATCCCCTTTGGCGTCTTCAAAGGCCTTTACAGGAGAATAGTGGCATCTAAAGGGAAAGATCCTCATTAAAAGTTTACTCTAAATAACCTTTGGGGGTGCCAAAGTCCAATACAGTTGCATGATGGCATCCAAAAATAAAAAGACAAATTAAAGGTTTATTTTAAATCCCCTTTGGAGCCGCCAAAGGCAATTACAGGGGCATAGAGACATCAAAAGGGAAAGAAACATTTGGAAAGCATACTTTAGTGCCACTTTGGGGATGCTAAAGGGCAAGAAAATTGCATGGACGCATCGAAAAATTTAGAGGAAAATTGAAGGATTAATCTAACTCCACTTTGGCGTCTTCAAAGGCCTTTACAGGGGAATAGTGGCATCTGAAGGGAAAGAGACAAATTAAAAGTTTACTTAACAGACCGTTTAGGGGTGCCAAAGTCTCATACCTTTGCATCGTAGCATCCAAAAATAAAAAGACAAATTAAAGCTTTAGTTTAAATCCCCTTTCGCGCCACCAAAGGCAATTACAGGGGCATAGAGGCATCAAAAGGGAAAGAAACATTTCGAAAGCTTACTTTAATACCACTTTGGGGATGCCAAAGGGCAAGAGAATTGCGTGGAGACATCCAAAAATTTAGAGGAAAATTGAAGGATTAATCTATTTCCCCTTTGGCGTCTTCAAAATTCTTTACAGGGGAATAGTGGCATCTAAAGGGAAAGACCCTCATTAAAAGTTTACTTAAAATACACTTTGGGGGTGCCAAAGTCCAATACAGTTGCATGGTGGCATCCAAAAATAAAAAGACAAATTAAAGGTTTATTTCAAATCCCCTTTGGCGCCGCCAAAGGCAATTACAGGGGCATAGAGGCATCAAATGGGAAAGAAACATTTGGAAAGCTTACTTGAATGCCACTTTGGGGATGCCAAAGGGCAAGAGAATTGCATGGACGCATCGAAAAATTTAGAGGAAAATTGAAGAATTAATCTAACTCCTCTTTGGCGTATTCAAAAGCCTTTACAGGGGAATAGTGGCATCTGAAGGGAAAGAGACAAATTAAAAGTTTACTTAACAAACCGTTTAGGGGTGCCAAAGTCCAATACCTTTGCATGGGGGCATCTAAAAATAAAAAGATAAATTAAAGCCTTAGTTTAAATCCCCTTTGGCGCCACCAAAGGCAATAACAGGGGCATAGAGGCACCAAAAGGGAAAGAAACATTTAGGAAGCTTACCTTAATGCCACTTTGGGGATGCCAAAGGGCAAGGGAATTGCGTGGAGGCATCCAAAATCTTAGAGGATAATTGAAGTATTAATGGAAATCCCCTTTGACGTCTTCAAAGGCCTTTACAGGGGAGTAGTGGCATCTGAAGGGAGAGAAACAAATTAAAATTTTACATAAAAGACCGTTTAGGGGTGCCAAATTCCAATACAGTTGGATGGTGGCATCCAAAAATAAAAAGACAAATTAAAGGTTTAGTTTAGATCCCCTTTGGCGCCGCCAAAGGCAATTAGAGGGGCATAGAGGCATCAAAAGGGAAAGAAAAATTTCGAATGCTTACTTTAATACCACTTTGGGGGTGCCAAAGGGCAAGAGAATTGCGTGGACAAATCCAAAATTTAGAGGAAAATTGAAGGATTAATCTAAATCCCTCTTTGTCGTCTTCAAAGGCCTTTACAGGGGAACATTGGTATCTAAAGGGCAAGACCCTAATTAAAAGTTTACTTAAAATACCCTTTGGGGGTACCAAAGTCCAATACAGTTGCATGGTGGCATCCATAAATAAAAAGGCAAATTAAAGGTTCATTTTAACTCCCCTTTGGCGCTGCCAAAGGAAATTACAGGGGCATAGAGGCATCAAAAGGGAAAGAAACATTCGGAAAGCTTTCTTTAATGCCACTTTGGGGATGCCAAAGGGCAAGAGAATTGTATGGACGCATCGAAAATTTAGATAGAAATTGAAGGATTAATCTAACTCCCCTTTGGCGTCTTCAAAGGCCTTTACAGGGGAATAGTGGCATCTGAAGGGAAAGAGACACATTAAAAGTTTACTTAAAAGACCGTTTAGGGATGCGAAAGTCCAATACCTTTGCATGGTGGCATCCAAAAATAAAAAGACAAATTAAAGCTTTAGTTTAAATCCCCTTTGGCGCCACCAAAGGCAATTATAGGAGCAAAGAGGCATGAAAAGGGAAAGAAACATTTGGAAAGCTTACCTTAATGCCACTTTGGGGATGCCAAAGTACAAGGGAATTGCGTGGATGCATCCAAAATCTTACAGGAAAATTTAATGATTAGTCTAAATCCCCTTTGGCGTCTTCAAAGGCCTTTACAGGGGAATAGTGGCATCTGAAGGGAAAGAGACAAATTAGAATTTTATATAAAAGACCGTTTAGTGGTGCCAAAGTTCAATACAGTTGCATGGTGGCATCCAAAAATAAAAAGACAAATGAAAGGTTTGGTTTAAATCCCCTTTGGAGCCGCCAAAGGCAATTACAGGGGCATAGAGGCATCAAGAGGGAAAGAAACATTTGCAAACCTTACTTTAATGCCACTTTGGGGATGCCAAAGGTCAAGAGAATTGCGGTGAGGCATCCAAAAATTTAGAGGAAAATTGAAGGATTAATCTAAATCCCCTTTGGCGTCTTCAAAGGCCTTTACAGGGGAATAGTGGTATCTAAAGGGAAATACCCTAATTAAAAGTTTACTTAAAATACCCTTTGGGGGTGCCAAAGTCCAATACAGTTGCATGGTGGCATCCAAAAATAAAAAGACAAATTAAAGGTTTATTTTCAATACCCTTTGGCGCCGCCAAAGGCAATTACAGGGGCATAGAGGCATCATAGGGAAAGAAACATTTGGAAAGCTTACCTTAATGCCACTTCGGGGATGCCAAAGGTCAAAAGAATTGCGGTGAGGCATCCAAAAATTTAGAGAAAAATTGAAGGATTAATCTAAATCCCCTTTGGCGTCTTCAAAGGCCCTTACAGGGGAATAGTGGCATCTGAAGGGAAAGAGGCAAATTAAAAGTTTACTTAACAGACCGTTTAGGGGTGCCAAAGTCTAATACCTTTGCATGGTGGCATCCAGAAATAAAAAGACAAATTAAAGCTTTAGTTTAAATCCCCTTTGGCGCCACCAAAGGCAATTACAGGGGCATAGAGGCATCAAAAGGGAAAGAAACATTTCGAAAGCTTACTTTAATACCACTTTGGGGATGCCAAAGGGCAAGAGAATTGCGTGGAGACATCCAAAAATTTAGAGGAAAATTGAAGGATTAATCTAATTCCCCTTTGGCGTCTTCAAAGTCCTTTACAGGGGAATAGTGGCATCTAAAGGGAAAGACCCTCATTAAAAGTTTACTTAAAATACACTTTGGGGGTGCCAAAGTCCAATACAGTTGCATGGTGGCATCCAAAAATAAAAAGACAAATTAAACGTTTATTTTAAATCCCCTTTGGCGCCGCCAAAGGCAATTACAGGGGCATAGAGGCATCAAATGGGAAAGAAACATTTGGAAAGCTTACTTGAATGCCACTTTGGGGATGCCAAAGGTCAAAAGAATTGCGGTGAGGCATCCAAAAATTTAGAGAAAAATTGAAGGATTAATCTAAATCCCCTTTGGCGTCTTCAAAGGCCCTTACAGGGGAATAGTGGCATCTGAAGGGAAAGAGGCAAATTAAAAGTTTACTTAACAGACCGTTTAGGGGTGCCAAAGTCTAATACGTTTATATGGTGGCATCCAAAAATAAAAAGACAAATTAAAGCTTTTGTTTAAATCCCCTTTGGCGCCACCAAAGGCAATTACAGGGACATAGAGGCATCAAAAGGGAAAGAAACATTTCGAAACCTTACTTTAATACCACTTTGGGGATGCCAAAGGGCAAGAGAATTGCGTGGAGACATCCAAAAATTTAGAGGAATATTGAAGGATTAATCTATTTCCCCTTTGGCGTCTTCAAAGTCCTTTACAGGGGAATAGTGGCATCTAAAGGGAAAGACCCTAATTAAAAGTTTACTTGAAATACACTTTGGGGGTGCCAAAGTCCAATACAGTTGTATGGTGGTATCCAAAAATAAAAAGACAAGTTAAAGGTTCATTTTAAATCCCCTTTGGCGCCGCCAAAGGCAATTACAGGGGCACAGAGGCATCAGATGGGAAAGAAACATTTGGAAAGCCTACTTGAATGCCACTTTGGGGATGCCAAAGGGCAAGAGAATTGCATGGACGCATCAAAAAATTTAGAGGAAAATTGAAGGATTAATCTAACTCCCCTTTGGCGTCTTCAAAAGCCTTTACAGGGGAATAGTGGCATCTGAAGGGAAAAAGACAAATTTAATGTTTACTTAACAGACCGTTTAGGGGTGCCAAAGTCCAATACCTTTGCATGGTGGCATCCAAAAAAAAAAGACAAATTAATTTGTTTAAATCCCTTTGGCGCCACCAAGGCAATAAATAAAGGAATCAAAGGTAATAACATTTGCTTCTAAAGGCAATAGGGGATAGCCAAAGGGAAGAAATTGGAAAGCTTATTAATCCATTTGGGAATTGAAGCAAAGTCAATCTTCTGGCGTATCGAAAATTTAAGGAATTGTAGGATTAAAAACCCATCATTAAAGGCCTTTTACAGTAATATTGGGGCCAAGCAATGACAATTAAAGTTATCAAAAATTAAAGGATGCAAAGGTTCAATACTTTCTTGGCCCAAAAATAAAAAGACAATAAAGCTTAGTTAAACACTTTGGCACAAAGCATTATAGGGGCATAGGATGAAAGGAAAGAAATTGAAAGACTAATGCAAATTTAGAGAAAATTGAAGGAATTAATGCCTTGCATCTTCAAAAGCTTTACAGGAATAAAGCTCTAGGGAAAAGCAATTACAGTATGACTAAAGAACCAATTAGAGGTGCCAAAGTCCATACGTTTGCATGGTGCACAAATACAAAATACAATTATGGTCATTAAAATCCTTATGGCAAAAAAGGCATTATCAGGGCATAGGCCCAAAAGGAAAAAATGGGATAGCTTAATAGCACTTGGAGATGCCAAAGCAAGAATTGCTTGGGCATCCAAAAGTCAAGAAATTGAAGTGAAAATCCCAAAAACTTAGGCGACATTAAAGGCCTTTAAGGATAGGGTCTAAAAGGACATTAAAAAGTTATTAAAAGACGATTAGGCCAAATCCAAAAGTTTGATGTGGCATCCAAAATAAAAGTCAATAAAGTTTATTGCCCCAGCAACCAAAGCAATTAAGGGTATTCAAAATTGGAACGAAAGCAATAGGCATAAACATTGGGGAAAGGAAATTTGGTGACAATCCAAAATTTGGAAATAGGTCTAATTAAATCCCCGTTGGTCTTCAAAGGCTAAAAAGGGATATCATCCTAGTGAAGCCCAAACTTAAAAGTTATTAATCCTTTGGGGGTGCCAAATACAATACATTGCATGCGTTAGGACAAATAAAGCAATATAAGGTTCAATTAAAACCCATTAGCTGCTAAAGGCCATTACAGGGCAAAGGCATCAAAGGGAAGAAACAATTGGAAAGAAACTTTACTATTAAACCACTTTGGGATGCCAAAGGGCAAGAGAATTGCATGGACATCAAAAATTAGAAAAATTGAAGGATAATCTAATCCCCTTTGGCGTCTTAAAGGCTTACAGGGAATAGGCATCTAAAAGGAAAGAACATTAAAAGTTTACATTACAATACGTTTGGGGTCAAAGTCCAAACCTTTGCATGGTGGCATCCAAAAATAAAAAGACAAATTAAAGTTTAGTTTAAATCCCCTTTGGCGCCGCCAAAGGCAATTACAGGGGCATAGAGCATCAAAGGGAAAGAAACATTTGGAAAGCTTACTTAATGCCACTTTGGGGATGCCAAAGGTCAAAGGAATTGCAGTGGACGCATCGAAAAATTTAGAGGAAAATTGAAGGATTAATCTAACTCCCCTTTGGCGTCTTCAAAGGCCTTTACAGGGGAATAGTGGCATCTGAAGGGAAAAGACAAATTAAAAGTTTACTTAACAGACCGTTTGGGGTGCCAAAGTCAAATACCTTTGCATGGTGGCATCCTAAAAATAAAAAGACAAATTAAAGCTTAGTTTAAATCCCCTTTGGCGCCAGCCAAAGGCAATTACAGGGGCATAGAGGCATCAAAAGGGAAAGAAACATTTGGAAAGCTTACCTTTAATGCCACTTTGGGGATGCCAAAGGGCAAGAGAATTGCGTGGAGGCATCCAAAAATTTAGAGGAAAATTGAAGGATTAATCTAAATCCCCTTTGGCGTCTTCAAAGGCCTTTACAGGGGAATAGTGGCATCTGAAGGGAAAGAAACAAATTAAAAGTTTACTTAAAAGACCCTTTAGGGGTGCCAAAGTCCAATACAGTTGCATGGTGGCAACAATAAAATAAAAATACAAATTAAAGGTTTAGTTTAAATCCCCTTTGGCGCCGCCAAAGGCAATTACAGGGGCATAGAGGCATCAAAAGGGAAAGAAACATTTCGAAAGCTTACTTTAATGCCACTTTGGGGATGCCAAAGGGCAAGAGAATTGCGTGGAGGCATCAAAAATTTAGAGGAAAATTGAAGGATTAATCTAAATCCCCTTTGGCGTCTTCAAAGGCCTTTACAGGGGAATAGTGGCATCTAAAGGGAAAGACCCTAATTAAAAGTTTACTTAAAATACCCTTTGGGGGTGCCAAAGTCCAATACAGTTGCATGGTGGCATCCAAAAATAAAAAGACAAATTAAAGGTTTATTTTAAATCCCCTTTGGCGCCGCCAAAGGCAATTACAGGGGCATAGAGGCATCAAAAGGGAAAGAAACATTTGGAAAGCTTACTTTAATGCCACTTTGGGGATGCCAAAGGGCAAGAGAATTGCGTGGAGGCATCCAAAAATTTAGAGGAAAATTGAAGGATTAATCTAAATCCCCTTTGGCGTCTTCAAAGGCCTTACAGGGGAATAGTGGCATCTGAAGGGAAAGAGACAAATTAAAAGTTTACTTAAAAGACCGTTTAGGGGTGCCAAAGTCAATACCTTTGCATGGTGGCATCCAAAAATAAAAAGACAAATTAAAGCTTTAGTTTAAATCCCCTTTGGCGCCGCCAAAGGCAATTACAGGGGCATAGAGGCATCAAAAGGGAAAGAAACATTTCGAAAGCTTACTTTAATGCCACTTTGGGGATGCCAAAGGGCAAGAGAATTGCGTGGAGACATCCAAAAATTTAGAGGAAAATTGAAGGATTAATCTAAATCCCCTTTGGCGTCTTCAAAGGCCTTTACAGGGGAATAGTGGCATCTAAAGGGAAAGACCCTAATTAAAAGTTTACTTAAAATACCCTTTGGGGGTGCCAAAGTCCAATACAGTTGCATGGTGGCATCCAAAAATAAAAAGACAAATTAAAGGTTTATTTTAAATCCCCTTTGGCGCCGCCAAAGGCAATTACAGGGGCATAGAGGCATCAAAAGGGAAAGAAACATTTGAAAGCTTACTTTAATGCCACTTTGGGGATGCCAAAGGTCAAGAGAATTGCGGTGAGGCATCCAAAAATTTAGAGAAAAATTGAAGGATTAATCTAAATCCCCTTTGGCGTCTTCAAAGGCCTTTACAGGGGAATAGTGGCATCTGAAGGGAAAGAGGCAAATTAAAAGTTTACTTAACAGACCGTTTAGGGGTGCCAAAGTCTAATACCTTTGCATGGTGGCATCCAAAAATAAAAAGACAAATTAAAGCTTTAGTTTAAATCCCCTTTGGCGCCGCCAAAGGCAATTACAGGGGCATAGAGGCATCAAAAGGGAAAGAAACATTTCGAAAGCTTACTTTAATACCACTTTGGGGATGCCAAAGGGCAAGAGAATTGCGTGGAGACATCCAAAAATTTAGAGGAAAATTGAAGGATTAATCTAAATCCCCTTTGGCGTCTTCAAAGGCCTTTACAGGGGAATAGTGGCATCTAAAGGGAAAGACCCTAATTAAAAGTTTACTTAAAATACCCTTTGGGGGTGCCAAAGTCCAATACAGTTGCATGGTGGCATCCAAAAATAAAAAGACAAATTAAAGGTTTATTTTAAATCCCCTTTGGCGCCGCCAAAGGCAATTACAGGGGCATAGAGGCATCAAAAGGGAAAGAAACATTTGGAAAGCTTACTTGAATGCCACTTTGGGGATGCCAAAGGGCAAGAGAATTGCATGGACGCATCGAAAAATTTAGAGGAAAATTGAAGGATTAATCTAACTCCCCTTTGGCGTCTTCAAAGGCCTTTACAGGGGAATAGTGGCATCTGAAGGGAAAGAGACAAATTAAAAGTTTACTTAACAGACCGTTTAGGGGTGCCAAAGTCCAATACCTTTGCATGGTGGCATCCAAAAATAAAAAGACAAATTAAAGCTTAAGTTTAAATCCCCTTTGGCGCCACCAAAGGCAATTACAGGGGCATAGAGGCATCAAAAGGGAAAGAAACATTTAGAAAGCTTACTTTAATGCCACTTTGGGGATGCCAAAGGGCAAGAGAATTGCGTGGAGGCATCCAAAAATTTAGAGGAAAATTGAAGGATTAATCTAAATCCCCTTTGGCGTCTTCAAAGGCCTTTACAGGGGAATAGTGGCATCTAAAGGGAAAGACACTAATTAAAAGTTTACTTAAAATACCCTTTTGGGGTCCCAAAGTCCAATACAGTTGCATGGTGGCATCCAAAAATAAAAAGACAAATTAAAGGTTTATTTTAAATCCCCTTTGGCGCCGCCAAAGGCAATTACAGGGGCATAGAGGCATCAAAAGGGAAAGAAACATTTGGAAAGCTTACTTTAATGCCACTTTGGGGATGCCAAAGGGCAAGAGAATTGCATGGACGCATCGAAAAATTTAGAGGAAAATTGAAGGATTAATCTAACTCCCCTTTGGCGTCTTCAAAGGCCTTTACAGGGGAATAGTGGCATCTGAAGGGAAAGAAATAAATTAAAATTTTACATAAAAGACCGTTTAGGGGTGCCAAAGTCCAATACAGTTGGATGGTGGCATCCAAAAATAAAAAGACAAATTAAAGGTTTAGGTTAAATCCCCTTTGGCGCCGCCAAAGGCAATTACAGGGGCATAGAGGCATCAAAAGGGAAAGAAAAATTTCGAATGCTTACTTTAATACCACTTTGGGGGTGCCAAAGGGCAAGAGAATTGCGTGGACAAATCCAAAATTTAGAGGAAAATTGAAGGATTAATCTAAATCCCCTTTGTCGTCTTCAAAGGCCTTTACAGGGGAACATTGGCATCTAAAGTGAAAGACCCTAATTAAAAGTTTACTTAAAATACCCTTTGGGGGTGCCAAAGTCCAATACAGTTGCATGGTGGCATCAATAAATAAAAAGGCAAATTAAAGGTTCATTTTAAATCCCCTTTGGCGCTGCCAAAGGCAATTACAGGGGCATAGAGGCATCAAAAGGGATAGAAACATTCGGAAAGCTTACTTTAATGCCACTTTGGGGATGCCAAAGGGCAAGAGAATTGCATGGACGCATCGAAAAGTTAGATAAAAATTGAAGGATTAATCTAACTCCCCTTTGGCGTCTTGAAAGGCCTTTACAGGGGAATAGTGGCATCTGAAGGGAAAGAGACTCATTAAAAGTTTACTTAAGAGACCGTTTAGGGGTGGCATCCAAAAATAAAAAGACAACTTAAAGCTTTAGTTGAAATCCCTTTTGGCGCCACCAAAGGCAATTATAGGGGCAAAGAGGCATGAAAAGGGAAAGAAACATTTGGAAAGCTTACCTTAATGCCACTTTGGGGATGCCAAAGTACAAGGGAATTGCGTGGAGGCATCCAAAATCTTACAGGAAAATTGAATGATTAGTCTAAATCCCCTTTGGCGTCTTCAAAGGCCTTTACAGGGGAATAGTGGCATCTGAAGGGAAAGAGACAAATTAAAATTTTATATAAAAGACCGTTTAGGGGTGCCAAAGTTCAATACAGTTGCATGGTGGCATCCAAAAATAAAAAGACAAATGAAAGGTTTGGTTTAAATCCCCTTTGGAGCCGCCAAAGGCAATTACAGGGGCATAGAGGCATCAAGAGGGAAAGAAACATTTGCAAACCTTACTTTAATGCCACTTTGGGGATGCCAAAGGTCAAAAGAATTGCGGTGAGGCATCCAAAAATTTAGAGAAAATTGAAGGATTAATCTAAATCCCCTTTGGCGTCTTCAAAGGCCCTTACAGGGGAATAGTGGCATCTGAAGGGAAAGAGGCAAATTAAAAGTTTACTTAACAGACCGTTTAGGGGTGCCAAAGTCTAATACCTTTGCATGGTGGCATCCAAAAATAAAAAGACAAATTAAAGCTTTAGTTTAAATCCCCTTTGGCGCCACCAAAGGCAATTACAGGGGCATAGAGGCATCAAAAGGGAAAGAAACATTTCGAAAGCTTACTTTAATACCACTTTGGGGATGCCAAAGGGCAAGAGAATTGCGTGGAGACATCCAAAAATTTAGAGGAAAATTGAAGGATTAATCTAATTCCCCTTTGGCGTCTTCAAAGTCCTTTACAGGGGAATAGTGGCATCTAAAGGGAAAGACCCTCATTAAAAGTTTACTTAAAATACCCTTTGGGGGTGCCAAAGTCCAATACAGTTGCATGGTGGCATCCAAAAATAAAAAGACAAATTAAAGGTTTATTTTAAATCCCCTTTGGCGCCGCCAAAGGCAATTACAGGGGCATAGAGGCATCAAATGGGAAAGAAACATTTGGAAAGCTTACTTGAATGCCACTTTGGGGATGCCAAAGGTCAAAAGAATTGCGGTGAGGCATCCAAAAATTTAGAGAAAAATTGAAGGATTAATCTAAATCCCCTTTGGCGTCTTCAAAGGCCCTTACAGGGGAATAGTGGCATCTGAAGGGAAAGAGGCAAATTAAAAGTTTACTTAACAGACCGTTTAGGGGTGCCAAAGTCTAATACCTTTGCATGGTGGCATCCAAAAATAAAAAGACAAATTAAAGCTTTAGTTTAAATCCCCTTTGGCGCCACCAAAGGCAATTACAGGGGCATAGAGGCATCAAAAGGGAAAGAAACATTTCGAAACCTTACTTTAATACCACTTTGGGGATGCCAAAGGGCAAGAGAATTGCGTGGAGACATCCAAAAATTTAGAGGAAAATTGAAGGATTAATCTATTTCCCCTTTGGCGTCTTCAAAGTCCTTTACAGGGGAATAGTGGCATCTAAAGGGAAAGACCCTCATTAAAAGTTTACTTAAAATACACTTTGGGGGTGCCAAAGTCCAATACAGTTGTATGGTGGCATCCAAAAATAAAAAGACAAATTAAAGGTTTATTTTAAATCCCCTTTGGCGCCGCCAAAGGCAATTACAGGGGCATAGAGGCATCAAATGGGAAAGAAACATTTGGAAAGCTTACTTGAATGCCACTTTGGGGATGCCAAAGGGCAAGAGAATTGCATGGACGCATCGAAAAATTTAGAGGAAAATTGAAGGATTAATCTAACTCCCCTTTGGCGTCTTCAAAAGCCTTTACAGGGGAATAGTGGCATCTGAAGGGAAAAAGACAAATTTAAAGTTTACTTAACAGACCGTTTAGGGGTGCCAAAGTCATATACCTTTGCATGGTGGCATCTAAAAATAAAAAGACAAATTAAAGCCTTAGTTTAAATCCCCTTTGGCGCCACCAAAGGCAATTACAGGGGCATAGAGGCACCAAAAGGGAAAGAAACATTTGGGAAGCTTACCTTAATGCCACTTTGGGGATGCCAAAGGGCAAGGGAATTGCGTGGAGGCATCCAAAATCTTAGAGGAAAATTGAAGTATTAATCGAAATCCCCTTTGGCGTCTTCAAAGGCCTTTACAGGGGAGTAGTGGCATCTGAAGGGAAAGAAACAAATTAAAATTTTACATAAAAGACCGTTTAGGGGTGCCAAAGTCCAATACAGTTGGATGGTGGCATCCAAAAATAAAAAGACAAATTAAAGGTTTAGTTTAAATCCCCTTTGGCGCCGCCAAAGGCAATTACAGGGGCATAGAGGCATCAAAAGGGAAAGAAAAATTTCGAATGCTTACTTTAATACCACTTTGGGGGTGCCAAAGGGCAAGAGAATTGCGTGGAGAAATCCAAAATTTAGAGGAAAATTGAAGGATTAATCTAAATCCCCTTTGTCGTCTTCAAAGGCCTTTACAGGGGAACATTGGCATCTAAAGTGAAAGACCCTAATTAAAAGTTTACTTAAAATACCCTTTGGGGGTGCCAAAGTCCAATACAGTTGCATGGTGGCATCCAAAAATAAAAAGACAAATTAAAGGTTCATTTTAAATCCCCTTTGGCGTCGCCAAAGGCAATTACAGGGGCATAGAGGCATCAAATGGGAAAGAAACATTCGGAAAGCTTACTTTAATGCCACTTTGGGGATGCCAAAGGGCAAGAGAATTGCATGGACGCATCGAAAATTTAGATAAAAATTGAAGGATTAATCTAACTCCCCTTTGGCGTCTTCAAAGGCCTTTACAGGGGAATAGTGGCATCTGAAGGGAAAGAGACACATTAAAAGTTTACTTAAAAGACCGTTTAGGGGTGCGAAAGTCCAATACCTTTGCATGGTGGCATCCAAAAATAAAAAGACAAATTAAAGCTTTAGTTTAAATCCCCTTTGGCGCCACCAAAGGCAATTATAGGGGCAAAGAGGCATGAAAAGGGAAAGAAACATTTGGAAAGCTTACCTTAATGCCACTTTGGGGATGCCAAAGTACAAGGGAATTGCGTGGAGGCATCCAAAATCTTAGAGGAAAATTGAATGATTAGTCTAAATCCCCTTTGGCGTCTTCAAAGGCCTTTACAGGGGAATAGTGGCATCTGAAGGGAAAGAGACAAATTAAAATTTTAAATAAAAGACCGTTTAGGGGTGCCAAAGTTCAATACAGTTGCATGGTGGCATCCAAAAATAAAAAGACAAATGAAAGGTTTGGTTTAAATCCCCTTTGGAGCCGCCAAAGGCAATTACAGGGGCATAGAGGCATCAAGAGGGAAAGAAACATTTGCAAACCTTACTTTAATGCCACTTTGGGGATGCCAAAGGTCAAGAGAATTGCGGTGAGGCATCGAAAAATTTAGAGAAAAATTGAAGGATTAATCTAAATCCCCTTTGGCGTCTTCAAAGGCCCTTACAGGGGAATAGTGGCATCTGAAGGGAAAGAGGCAAATTAAAAGTTTACTTAACAGACCGTTTAGGGGTGCCAAAGTCTAATACCTTTGCATGGTGGCATCCAAAAATAAAAAGACAAATTAAAGCTTTAGTTTAAATCCCCTTTGGCGCCACCAAAGGCAATTACAGGGGCATAGAGGCATCAAAAGGGAAAGAAACATTTCGAAACCTTACTTTAATACCACTTTGGGGATGCCAAAGGGCAAGAGAATTGCGTGGAGACATCCAAAAATTTAGAGAAAATTGAAGGATTAATCTAAATCCCCTTTGGCGTCTTCAAAGGCCTTTACAGGGGAATAGTGGCATCTAAAGGGAAAGACCCTAATTAAAAGTTTACTTAAAATACACTTTGGGGTGCCAAAGTCCAATACAGTTGGATGGTGGCATCCAAAAATAAAAAGACAAATTAAAGGTTTATTTTAAATCCCCTTTGGCGCCGCCAAAGGCAATTACAGGGGCATAGAGGCATCAAAAGGGAAAGAAAAATTTCGAATGCTTACTTTAATACCACTTTGGGGGTGCCAAAGGGCAAGAGAATTGCGTGGACAAATCCAAAATTTAGAGGAAAATTGAAGGATTAATCTAAATCCCCTTTGTCGTCTTCAAAGGCCTTTACAGGGGAACATTGGCATCTAAAGTGAAAGACCCTAATTAAAAGTTTACTTAAAATACCCTTTGGGGGTGCCAAAGTCCAATACAGTTGCATGGTGGCATCCAAAAATAAAAAGGCAAATTAAAGGTTCATTTTAAATCCCCTTTGGCGCCGCCAAAGGCAATTACAGGGGCATAGAGGCATCAAAAGGGAAAGAAAAATTTCGAATGCTTACTTTAATACCACTTTGGGGGTGCCAAAGGGCAAGAGAATTGCGTGGACAAATCCAAAATTTAGAGGAAAATTGAAGGATTAATCTAAATCCCCTTTGTCGTCTTCAAAGGCCTTTACAGGGGAACATTGGCATCTAAAGTGAAAGACCCTAATTAAAAGTTTACTTAAAATACCCTTTGGGGGTGCCAAAGTCCAATACAGTTGCATGGTGGCATCCATAAATAAAAAGGCAAATTAAAGGTTCATTTTAAATCCCCTTTGGCGCCGCCAAAGGCAATTACAGGGGCATAGAGGCATCAAAAGGGAAAGAAACATTTGGAAAGCTTACTTTAATGCCACTTTGGGGATGCCAAAGGGCAAGAGAATTGCATGGACGCATCGAAAATTTAGATAAAAATTGAAGGATTAATCTAACTCCCCTTTGGCGTCTTCAAAGGCCTTTACAGGGGAATAGTGGCATCTGAAGGGAAAGAGACAAATTAAAAGTTTACTTAACAGACCGTTTAGGGGTGCCAAAGTCCAATACCTTTGCATGGTGGCATCCAAAAATAAAAAGACAAATTAAAGCTTTAGTTTAAATCCCCTTTGGCGCCACCAAAGGCAATTACAGGGGCATAGAGGCATCAAAAGGGAAAGAAACATTTCGAAAGCTTACCTTAATGCCACTTTGGGGATGCCAAAGGGCAAGAGAATTGCGTGGAGGCATCCAAAAATTTAGAGGAAAATTGAAGGATTAATCTAAATCCCCTTTGGCGTCTTCAAAGGCCTTTACAGGGGAATAGTGGCATCTAAAGGGAAAGACCCTAATTAAAAGTTTACTTAAAATACCCTTTGGGGTGCCAAAGTCCAATACAGTTGCATGGTGGCATCCAAAAATAAAAAGACAAATTAAAGGTTTATTTTAAATCCCCTTTGGCGCCGCCAAAGGCAATTACAGGGGCATAGAGGCATCAAAAGGGAAAGAAACATTTGGAAAGCTTACTTTAATGCCACTTTGGGGATGCCAAAGGGCAAGAGAATTGCATGGACGCATCGAAAAATTTAGAGGAAAATTGAAGGATTAATCTAAATCCCCTTTGGCGTCTTCAAAGGCCTTTACAGGGGAATAGTGGCATCTGAAGGGAAAGAGACAAATTAAAAGTTTACTTAAAAGACCGTTTAGGGGTGCCAAAGTCCAATACCTTTGCATGGTGGCATCCAAAAATAAAAAGACAAATTAAAGCTTTAGTTTAAATCCCCTTTGGCGCCACCAAAGGCAATTACAGGGGCATAGAGGCATCAAAAGGGAAAGAAACATTTGGAAAGCTTCCCTTAATGCCACTTTGGGGATGCCAAAGGGCAAGGAAATTACGTGGGGGCATACAAAATCTTAGAGGAAAATTGAAGGATTAATCTAAATCCCCTTTGGCGTCTTCAAAGGCCTTTACAGGGGAATAGTGGCATCTGAAGGGAAAGAGACAAATTAAAAGTTTACTTAAAAGACCGTTTAGGGGTGCCAAAGTCTAATACCTTTGCATGGTGGCATCCAAAAATAAAAAGACAAATTAAAGTTTAGTTTAAATCCCCTTTGGCGCCGCCAAAGGCAATTACAGGGGCATAGAGGCATCAAAAGGGAAAGAAACATTTGAAAGCTTACTTTAATGCCACTTTGGGGATGCCAAAGGGCAAGAGAATTGCGTGAGGCATCCAAAAATTTAGAGGAAAATTGAAGGATTAATCTAAATCCCCTTTGGCGTCTTCAAAGGCCTTTACAGGGGAATAGTGGCATCTAAAGGGAAAGACCCTAATTAAAAGTTTACTTAAAATACCGTTTGGGGGTGCCAAAGTCCAATACAGTTGCATGGTGGCATCCAAAAATAAAAAGACAAATTAAAGGTTTATTTTAAATCCCCTTTGGCGCCGCCAAAGGCAATTACAGGGGCATAGAGGCATCATAAGGGAAAGAAACATTTGGAAAGCTTACTTTAATGCCACTTTGGGGATGCCAAAGGTCAAGAGAATTGCGGTGAGGCATCGAAAAATTTAGAGAAAAATTGAAGGATTAATCTAAATCCCCTTTGGCGTCTTCAAAGGCCTTTACAGGGGAATAGTGGCATCTGAAGGGAAAGAGACAAATTAAAAGTTTACTTAACAGACCGTTTAGGGGTGCCAAAGTCTAATACCTTTGCATGGTGGCATCCAAAAATAAAAAGACAAATTAAAGCTTTAGTTTAAATCCCCTTTGGCGCCACCAAAGGCAATTACAGGGGCATAGAGGCATCAAAAGGGAAAGAAACATTTCGAAAGCTTACTTTAATACCACTTTGGGGATGCCAAAGGGCAAGAGAATTGCGTGGAGACATCCAAAAATTTAGAGGAAAATTGAAGGATTAATCTAAATCCCCTTTGGCGTCTTCAAAGGCCTTTACAGGGGAATAGTGGCATCTAAAGGGAAAGACCCTAATTAAAAGTTTACTTAAAATACCCTTTGGGGGTGCCAAAGTCCAATACAGTTGCATGGTGGCATCCAAAAATAAAAAGACAAATTAAAGGTTTATTTTAAATCCCCTTTGGCGCCGCCAAAGGCAATTACAGGGGCATAGAGGCATCAAAAGGGAAAGAAACATTTGGAAAGCTTACTTTAATGCCACTTTGGGGATGCCAAAGGGCAAGAGAATTGCATGGACGCATCGAAAAATTTAGAGGAAAATTGAAGGATTAATCTAACTCCCCTTTGGCGTCTTCAAAGGCCTTTACAGGGGAATAGTGGCATCTGAAGGGAAAGAGACAAATTAAAAGTTTACTTAACAGACCGTTTAGGGGTGCCAAAGTCCAATACCTTTGCATGGTGGCATCCAAAAATAAAAAGACAAATTAAAGCTTTAGTTTAAATCCCCTTTGGCGCCGCCAAAGGCAATTACAGGGGCATAGAGGCATCAAAAGGGAAAGAAACATTTGGAAAGCTTACTTAATGCCACTTTGGGGATGCCAAAGGGCAAGAGAATTGCGTGGAGGCATCCAAAATCTTAGAGAAAATTGAAGGATTAATCTAAATCCCCTTTGGCGTCTTCAAAGGCCTTTACAGGGGAATAGTGGCATCTGAAGGGAAAGAGACAAATTAAAAGTTTACTTAAAAGACCGTTTAGGGGTGCCAAAGTCCAATACAGTTGCATGGTGGCATCCAAAAATAAAAAGACAAATTAAAGGTTTAGTTTAAATCCCCTTTGGCGCCGCCAAAGGCAATTACAGGGGCATAGAGGCATCAAAAGGGAAAGAAACATTTGGAAAGCTTACTTTAATGCCACTTTGGGGATGCCAAAGGGCAAGAGAATTGCGTGGACGCATCCAAAAATTTAGAGGAAAATTGAAGGATTAATCTAAATCCCCTTTGGCGTCTTCAAAGGCCTTTACAGGGGAATAGTGGCATCTGAAGGGAAAGACCTAATTAAAAGTTTACTTAAAAGACCGTTTAGGGGTGCCAAAGTCCAATACAGTTGCATGGTGGCATCCAAAAATAAAAAGACAAATTAAAGGTTTATTTTAAATCCCCTTTGGCGCCGCCAAAGGCAATTACAGGGGCATAGAGGCATCAAAAGGGAAAGAAACATTTGGAAAGCTTACTTTAATGCCACTTTGGGGATGCCAAAGGGCAAGAGAATTGCTTGGAGGCATCCAAAATTTAGAGGAAAATTGAAGGATTAATCTAAATCCCCTTTGGCGTCTTCAAAGGCCTTTACAGGGGAATAGTGGCATCTGAAGGGAAAGAGACAAATTAAAAGTTTACTTAAAAGACCGTTTAGGGGTGCCAAAGTCCAATACAGTTGCATGGTGGCATCCAAAAATAAAAAGACAAATTAAAGGTTTAGTTTAAATCCCCTTTGGCGCCGCCAAAGGCAATTACAGGGGCATAGAGGCATCAAAAGGGAAAGAAACATTTCGAAAGCTTACTTTAATACCACTTTGGGGATGCCAAAGGGCAAGAGAATTGCGTGGAGACATCCAAAAATTTAGAGGAAAATTGAAGGATTAATCTAAATCCCCTTTGGCGTCTTCAAAGGCCTTTACAGGGGAATAGTGGCATCTAAAGGGAAAGACCCTAATTAAAAGTTTACTTAAAATACCCTTTGGGGGTGCCAAAGTCCAATACAGTTGCATGGTGGCATCCAAAAATAAAAAGACAAATTAAAGGTTTATTTTAAATCCCCTTTGGCGCCGCCAAAGGCAATTACAGGGGCATAGAGGCATCAAAAGGGAAAGAAACATTTGGAAAGCTTACTTTAATGCCACTTTGGGGATGCCAAAGGGCAAGAGAATTGCGGTGAGGCATCCAAAAATTTAGAGAAAAATTGAAGGATTAATCTAAATCCCCTTTGGCGTCTTCAAAGGCCTTTACAGGGGAATAGTGGCATCTGAAGGGAAAGAGACAAATTAAAAGTTTACTTAACAGACCGTTTAGGGGTGCCAAAGTCTAATACCTTTGCATGGTGGCATCCAAAAATAAAAAGACAAATTAAAGATTTAGTTTAAATCCCCTTTGGCGCCGCCAAAGGCAATTACAGGGGCATAGAGGCATCAAAAGGGAAAGAAACATTTCGAAAGCTTACTTTAATACCACTTTGGGGATGCCAAAGGGCAAGAGAATTGCGTGGAGACATCCAAAAATTTAGAGGAAAATTGAAGGATTAATCTAAATCCCCTTTGGCGTCTTCAAAGGCCTTTACAGGGGAATAGTGGCATCTAAAGGGAAAGACCCTAATTAAAAGTTTACTTAAAATACCCTTTGGGGGTGCCAAAGTCCAATACAGTTGCATGGTGGCATCCAAAAATAAAAAGACAAATTAAAGGTTTATTTTAAATCCCCTTTGGCGCCGCCAAAGGCAATTACAGGGGCATAGAGGCATCAAAAGGGAAAGAAACATTTGGAAAGCTTACTTTAATGCCACTTTGGGGATGCCAAAGGGCAAGAGAATTGCGGTGAGGCATCGAAAAATTTAGAGGAAAATTGAAGGATTAATCTAAATCCCCTTTGGCGTCTTCAAAGGCCTTTACAGGGGAATAGTGGCATCTGAAGGGAAAGAGACAAATTAAAAGTTTACTTAACAGACCGTTTAGGGGTGCCAAAGTCCAATACAGTTGCATGGTGGCATCCAAAAATAAAAAGACAAATTAAAGATTTAGTTTAAATCCCCTTTGGCGCCGCCAAAGGCAATTACAGGGGCATAGAGGCATTAAAAGGGAAAGAAACATTTCGAAAGCTTACTTTAATGCCACTTTGGGGATGCCAAAGGGCAAGAGAATTGCGTGGAGACATCCAAAAATTTAGAGGAAAATTGAAGGATTAATCTAAATCCCCTTTGGCGTCTTCAAAGGCCTTTACAGGGGAATAGTGGCATCTAAAGGGAAAGACCCAAATTAAAAGTTTACTTAAAAGACCGTTTGGGGTGCCAAAGTCCAATACAGTTGCATGGTGGCATCCAAAAATAAAAAGACAAATTAAAGGTTTATTTTAAATCCCCTTTGGCGCCGCCAAAGGCAATTACAGGGGCATAGAGGCATCAAAAGGGAAAGAAACATTTGAAAGCTTACTTTAATGCCACTTTGGGGATGCCAAAGGGCAAGAGAATTGCCTGGACGCATCGAAAAATTTAGAGGAAAATTGAAGGATTAATCTAAATCCCCTTTGGCGTCTTCAAAGGCCTTTACAGGGGAATAGTGGCATCTGAAGGGAAAGAGACAAATTAAAAGTTTACTTAAAAGACCTTTAGGGGTGCCAAAGTCCAATACAGTTGCATGGTGGCATCCAAAAATAAAAAGACAAATTAAAGCTTTAGTTTAAATCCCCTTTGGCGCCGCCAAAGGCAATTACAGGGGCATAGAGGCATCAAAAGGGAAAGAAACATTTGGAAAGCTTACTTTAATGCCACTTTGGGGATGCCAAAGGGCAAGAGAATTGCGTGGAGGCATCCAAAATTTAGAGGAAAATTGAAGGATTAATCTAAATCCCCTTTGGCGTCTTCAAAGGCCTTTACAGGGGAATAGTGGCATCTGAAGGGAAAGAGACAAATTAAAAGTTTACTTAAAAGACCGTTTAGGGGTGCCAAAGTCCAATACCTTTGCATGGTGGCATCCAAAAATAAAAAGACAAATTAAAGCTTTAGTTTAAATCCCCTTTGGCGCCGCCAAAGGCAATTACAGGGGCATAGAGGCATCATAAGGGAAAGAAACATTTGGAAAGCTTACTTTAATGCCACTTTGGGGATGCCAAAGGTCAAGAGAATTGCGTGGAGGCATCCAAAAATTTAGAGGAAAATTGAAGGATTAATCTAAATCCCCTTTGGCGTCTTCAAAGGCCTTTACAGGGGAATAGTGGCATCTGAAGGGAAAGAGACAAATTAAAAGTTTACTTAACAGACCGTTTAGGGGTGCCAAAGTCTAATACCTTTGCATGGTGGCATCCAAAAACAAAAAGACAAATTAAAGATTTAGTTTAAATCCCCTTTGGCGCCGCCAAAGGCAATTACAGGGGCATAGAGGCATCAAAAGGGAAAGAAACATTTCGAAAGCTTACTTTAATGCCACTTTGGGGATGCCAAAGGGCAAGAGAATTGCGGTGAGGCATCCAAAAATTTAGAGGAAAATTGAAGGATTAATCTAAATCCCCTTTGGCGTCTTCAAAGGCCTTTACAGGGGAATAGTGGCATCTAAAGGGAAAGACCCTAATTAAAAGTTTACTTAAAATACCCTTTGGGGGTGCCAAAGTCCAATACAGTTGCATGGTGGCATCCAAAAATAAAAAGACAAATTAAAGGTTTATTTTAAATCCCCTTTGGCGCCGCCAAAGGCAATTACAGGGGCATAGAGGCATCAAAAGGGAAAGAAACATTTGGAAAGCTTACTTTAATGCCACTTTGGGGATGCCAAAGGGCAAGAGAATTGCGTGGACGCATCGAAAAATTTAGAGGAAAATTGAAGGATTAATCTAACTCCCCTTTGGCGTCTTCAAAGGCCTTTACAGGGGAATAGTGGCATCTGAAGGGAAAGAGACAAATTAAAAGTTTACTTAAAAGACCGTTTAGGGGTGCCAAAGTCCAATACAGTTGCATGGTGGCATCCAAAAATAAAAAGACAAATTAAAGGTTTAGTTTAAATCCCCTTTGGCGCCGCCAAAGGCAATTACAGGGGCATAGAGGCATCAAAAGGGAAAGAAACATTTGGAAAGCTTACTTTAATGCCACTTTGGGGATGCCAAAGGGCAAGAGAATTGCGTGGAGGCATCCAAAATTTAGAGGAAAATTGAAGGATTAATCTAAATCCCCTTTGGCGTCTTCAAAGGCCTTTACAGGGGAATAGTGGCATCTGAAGGGAAAGAGACAAATTAAAAGTTTACTTAAAAGACCGTTTAGGGGTGCCAAAGTCCAATACAGTTGCATGGTGGCATCCAAAAATAAAAAGACAAATTAAAGGTTTAGTTTAAATCCCCTTTGGCGCCGCCAAAGGCAATTACAGGGGCATAGAGGCATCAAAAGGGAAAGAAACATTTGAAAGCTTACTTTAATGCCACTTTGGGGATGCCAAAGGGCAAGAGAATTGCGTGGAGGCATCCAAAAATTTAGAGGAAAATTGAAGGATTAATCTAAATCCCCTTTGGCGTCTTCAAAGGCCTTTACAGGGGAATAGTGGCATCTGAAGGGAAAGAGACAAATTAAAAGTTTACTTAAAAGACCGTTTAGGGGTGCCAAAGTCCAATACCTTTGCATGGTGGCATCCAAAAATAAAAAGACAAATTAAAGCTTTAGTTTAAATCCCCTTTGGCGCCGCCAAAGGCAATTACAGGGGCATAGAGGCATCAAAAGGGAAAGAAACATTTGGAAAGCTTACTTTAATGCCACTTTGGGGATGCCAAAGGTCAAGAGAATTGCGTGGAGGCATCCAAAATCTTAGAGGAAAATTGAAGGATTAATCTAAATCCCCTTTGGCGTCTTCAAAGGCCTTTACAGGGGAGTAGTGGCATCTGAAGGGAAAGGACAAATTAAAATTTTACATAAAAGACCGTTTAGGGGTGCCAAAGTCCAATACAGCTTGCATGGTGGCATCCAAAAATAAAAAGACAAATTAAAGGTTTAGTTTAAATCCCCTTTGGCGCCGCCAAAGGCAATTACAGGGGCATAGAGGCATCAAAAGGGAAAGAAACATTTGCAAAGCTTACTTTAATGCCACTTTCGGGATGCCAAAGGTCAAGAGAATTGCGGTGAGGCATCCAAAAATTTAGAGGAAAATTGAAGGATTAATCTAAATCCCCTTTGGCGTCTTCAAAGGCCTTTACAGGGGAATAGTGGTATCTAAAGGGAAAGACCTAATTAAAAGTTTACTTAAAATACCCTTTGGGGGTGCCAAATCCAATACAGTTGAATGGTGGCATCCAAAAATAAAAAGACAAATTAAAGGCTTATTTTAAATCCCCTTTGGCGCCGCCAAAGGCAATTACAGGGGCATAGAGGCGTCATAAGTGAAAGAAACATTTGGAAAGCTTACTTTAATGCCACTTTGGGCATGCCAAAGGTCAAGAGAATTGAGGTGAGGGATCCACAAATTTCGAGAAAAAATGAAGGATTAATCTAAATCCCCTTTGCCGTCTTCAAAGACTTTTACAGGGGAATAGTGGCAACTGAAGGGAAAGAGACAAATGAAAAGTTTACTTAAGAGACCGTTTAGGGGTGCCAAAGTCTAATACCTTTGCATGGTGGCATCCAAAAAACAAAAAGACAAATTAAAGATTTTGTTTAAATCCCCTTTGTCGCCGCCAAAGGCAATTACAGGGGCATAGAGGCATCAAAAGGGAGAGAAACATTTGGAAAGCTTACTTTAATACCACTTTGGGGATGCCAAAGGGTAAGAGAATTGCGTGGAGACATTGAAAAATTTAGAGGAAATTGAGGGATTAATCTAAATCCCCTTTGGCGTCTTTAAAGGCCTTTACAGGGGAATAGCGGCATCTAAAGGGAAAGAGCCTAATTAAAAATTTCCTTAAAATACCCTTTGGGGGTGCCAATGTCCAATACAGTTGCATGGTGGCATCCAAAAATAAAAAGACAAATTAAAAATTTAGTTTAAATCACCTTTGGGGCCACCAAAGGCAACTACAGGGGCATAGAGGCATCAAAAGGGAAAGAAACATTTGCAAAGCTTACTGTAATGCCCCTTTGGGGATGCCAAAGGTCAAGAGAATTGCGGTGAGGCATCCAAAAATTTAGAGGAAAATTGAAGGATTAATCTAGTTCCCCTTTGGCGTCTTCAAAGGCCTTTACAGGGGAATAGTGGTATCTAAAGGGAAAGACCCTAATTAGAAGTTTACTTAAAATACCCTTTGGGGGTGCCAAAGTCCAATACAGTTCCATGGTGGCCTCCAAAAATAAAAAGACAAATTTAAGGTTTATTTTAAATCCCCTTTCGCGCCGCCAAAGGATATTACAGGGGCATAGAGGCATCAAAATGGAAAGAAACATTTGCAAAGCTTACTTTAATGCCACTTTGGGGATGCCAAAGGTCAAGAGAATTGCGCTGAGGCATCCAAAAATTTAGAGAAAAACTGAAGGATTAATCTAAATATCCTTTGGTGTCTTCAAAGGCCTTTACAGGGGAATAGTGGCATCTGAACGGAAAGAGACAAATTAAAAGTTTACTTAACAGACCGTTTAGGGGTGCCAAAGTCTAATACCTTTGCATGGTGGCAACCAAAAACAAAAAGACAAATTAAAGATTTAGTTTAGATCCCCTTTGGCGCCGCCAAAGGCAATTACAGGGGCATAGAGGCATCAAAAGGGAAAGAAACATTTCGAAAGCTTACTTTAATACAACTTTGGGGATGCCAAAAGGCAACAGAATTGCGTGGCGACATCAAAAAATTTAGATGAAAGTTGAAGGATTAATCTAAATCCCCTTTAGCGTCTTCAAAGGCCTTTACAGGGGAATAGTGGCATCTAAAGGGAAAGACCCTAATTAAAAGTTTACCTAAAATACCCTTTGGGGGTGCCAAAGTCCAATACAGTTGCATGGTGGCATCCAAAAACAAAAAGACAAATTAAAGGGTTATTTTAAATCCCCTTTGGCGCCGCCAAAGGCAATTACAGGGGCATAGAGGCATCAAAAGGGAATGAAACATTTGGAAAGCTTGCTTTAATGCCACTTTGGGGATGCGAAAGGGCAAGAGAATTTCATGGACTCATCGAAAAATTTAGAGTAAAATTGAAGGAATAATCTAACTCCCCTTTGGCGTCTTCAAATGCCTTTACAGGGGAATAGTGGCATGTGAAGGGAAAGAGACAAATTAAAAGTTTACTTAAAAGACCGTTTAGGGGTGCCAAAGTCCAATACCTTTGCATTGTGGCATCCAAAAATAAAAAGACAAATTAAAGCTTTAGTTTTAATCCCCTTTAACGCCACCAAAAGTAATTATAGGGGAATAAAGGCACCAAAAGGGAAAGAAACATTTGGGAAGCTTACCTTAATGTCTCTTTGGAGATGCCAAAGGGCAAGGGAATTGCGTGGAGGCATCCAAAATCTTAGAGGAAAATTGAAGTATTAATCGAAATCCCCTTTGGCGTCTTCAAAGGCCTTTACAGGGGAGTAGTGGCATCTGAAGGGAAAGAGACAAATTAAAATTTTACATAAAAGACCATTTAGGGGTGCCAAATTCCAATACCGTTGCATGGTGGCATCAAGAAATAAAAAGACAAATTAAAGTTTTAGTTTAAATCCCCTTTGGGGCCGCCAAAGGCAATTAGAGGGGCATAAAGGCATCAAAAGGGAAAGAAACATTTGTAAAGCTTACTTTAATGCTACTTTGGGAATGCCAAAGGTCAAGAGAATTGCGGTGAGCATCCAAAAATTTAGAGGAAAATTGAAGGATTAATCTAAATCCTTTTTGGCGCCTTCAAAGGCCTTTACAGGTGAATAGTGGCATTTAAAGGGAAAGAGACAAATTAAAAGTTTACTTAAAATACCCTTCGGGGGTGCCAAAGTCCAACACAGTTGCATGGTGGCATCCAAAAATAAAAAGACAAATTAAAGGTTTATTTTAAATCCCCTTTGGCACCGCCAAAGGCAATTACAGGGGCATAGAGGCATCATAAGGGAAAGAAACATTTGGAAAGCTTACTTTAATGCCACTTTGGGGATGCCAAAGGTCAAGAGAATTGCGGTGAGGTATCCAAAAATTTAGAGAAAAATTGAAGGATTAATCTAAATCCCCTTTGGCGTCTTCAAAGGCCTTTACAGGGGAATATTGGCATCTGAAGGGAAAGAAACAAATTAAAAGTTTACTTAACAGACCTTTTAGGGGTGCCAAAGTCCAATACCTTTGCATGGTGGCATCCAAAAATAAGAAGACAAATTATAGCTTTAGTTTAAATCCCCTTTGGCGCCACCAAAGGCAATTACAGGGGCATAGACGCACCAAAAGGGAAAGAAACATTTAGAAATCTTACCTTAATGCCACTTTGGGGATGCCAAAGATCAAGGGAATTGCGTGGAGGCATCCAAAATCTTAGAGGAAAATTGAAGGATTAATCTAAATCCCCTTTAGCGTCTTCAAAGGCCTTTACAGGGGAGTAGTGGCATCTGAAGGGAAAGAGAGAAATTTAAATTTTACATAACAGATCGTTTAGGGGTGCCAAAGTCCAATACATCTGCACGGTGGCATCCAAAAATAAAAAGACAAATGAAAGGTTTAGTTTAAATCCCCTTTGGAGCCACCAAAGGCAATTACAGGGGCATAGAGGCATCAAAAGGGAAAGAAACATTTGGAAAGCTTACTTGAATGCCACTTTGGCAATGCCAAAGGGCAAGAGAATTGCATGGACGCATCGAAAAATTTAGAGGAAAATTGAAGGATTAATCTAACTCCCCTTTGGCGTCTTCAAAGGCCTTTACAGGGGAATAGTGGCATATGAAGGGAAAGAGACAAATTAAAAGTTTACTTAACAGACCTCAAAGCAATCCAGTAGACAAGCTGCCGCTCTTTGGCCAACCTACCCTTGCCTACATCAACGCGATCCAGTGGAAGAGCTGCCACTCCCTGGCCATCGACCCTAGCCTACCTCAATATAATATAGTAGATGAGCTGCCACTCCCTGGCCAGCCGACCGTAGCCTACCTCAATATAGTTCAGTAGACGAGCTGGCACTCCCTGGACAGCCGACCATAGCCTAAGTCACCGCGATCCAGTAGACAAGCTGCCGATCCCTGGCAAGCCGACATTAGCCTACCTCACCGAGATCCCATAGACAAGCTGCCGCTCCCTGGCCAGCCGACCCTAGCCTACCTCACCGCGATCCAGTAGAAAAGCTGCCGCTCCCTGGTCAGCCGACCTAAGCCTACCTCACCGAGATCCAGTAGACAAGCTGCCGCTCACTGGCCAGCCGACCCTTGTGTACCTCAACGTGATCCAGTAGTCGAGCTGCTACTCCCTGGCCAGCCGACAAGCTGCCGCTCCCTGGCCAGCCGACAAGCTGCCGCTCCCTGGCTAGACGACCCTAGCCTACCTCACCGCGATCCAGTAGACAAGCTGCTGCTCCCTGGCCAGCCGACCCTTGCCTACCTCAACGCGATCTAGTAGACAAGCTGCAGCTCCCTGGCCAGCTGACCCTAGCCTACCTCAACGCGATCCAGTAGACGAGCTGCCACTCTCTGGCCAGCCGACCCTATCCTATCTCACCGCGATCCAGTAGAGAAGCTGCCGCTCCCTGGCCAGCCGACCTTAGCCTACCTCATCGAGATCCAGTAGACAAGCTGCCGCTCCCTGGCCAGCTGACCCGAGCCTACCTTACCGCGATCCAGTAGACAAGCTGCCGCTCCCTGGCCAGCCGACCTTAGCCTACCCCACCGAGATCCAGTAGACAAGCTGCCGCTCCCTGGCCAGCCGACCCTTGCCTACCTCAACTCGATCCAGTGGACGAGCTACCACTCCGTGGCAAGCCGACAAGCTGCCCCTCCCTGGACAGCCGACCCTAGCCTACCTCACCGCGATCCAGTAGACAAGCTGCCGGTCCCTGGCTATCCGACCCTTACCTATATCACAGCGATCCATTAGACAAGCTGCCGCTCCCTGGCCAGCCGACCCTAGCCTACCTCAACGCGATCCAGTAGACGAGTTGCCACTCCCTGGCCAGCCGACCCTAGCCTACCTCAAAGCAATCCAGTAGACAAGCTGCCGCTCTTTGGCCAACCTACCCTTGCCTACGTCAACGCGATCCAGTAGAAGAGCTGGCACTCACTAGCCATCGACCCTAGCCTACATCAATATAATCCAGTAGATGAGCTGCCACTCCCTGGCAAACCAACCTTAACCTACCTCAATATAATCTAGTAGACGAGCTGCCACTCACTGGCCAAACAACCCTAGCCTACCTCACCAAGATCCAGTAGACAAACAGCCGCTCCCTGGCCAGCTGACACTTGCCTAGCTTACCGCGATCCAGTAGAGAAGCTGCTGTTTCCTGGCCAGCAGACCTTTGCCTACCTCAACTCGATCCAACAGACGAGCTTCCACACCCTGGCCAGCCGACCCTATCCTACCTCAACGCGATCCAATAGACGAGCTGCCACTCCCTGTGCAGCCGAACCTAGACTACCTCACCGCGATCCAGTAGAGAAGCTGCCACTCCCTGGCCAGCCGACACTTGCCTACTTCATCGCGATCCAGTAGACGAGCTACCACTCCCTGGCCAGCCGACCCTAGCCTACGTCACCGCGATCCAGTAGACGAAGTGCCACTCCATAGCCAGTAGACACTTGCCTACCTAACCGCGATAAAGTAGACGAGCTTCCACTCCCTGTCCAGCCGACCCTAGCCTACCTCAACGCGATGCAGTAGACGAGTTGCCACTCCCCGGCTAGCTGACCCTAGCCTATCTCAAAGCAATGAAGTAGACAAGCTGCCGCTCTTTGGCCAACCTACACTTGCCTACCTCAACGCGATCCAGTAGACGAGCTGCCACTCCATGGCCAGCCGACCCTAGTCTACCTCAATATATTCCAATAGATGAGCTGCCACTCCCTGGCCAGCCGACCCTAGCCTACTCAATATAATCCAGTAGACGAAGTGCCACTCCCTGGCCAGCCGACCCTAGCCTACCTCACAGCGATCCAGTAGACAAGCTAGCGCTCCCTGGCCCGCAGACCCTAGAATACCTCACCGCGATCCAGTAGACGAAGTGCCACTCCATTGCCAGCAGACCCTTGCCTACCTCACCGCGATAAAGTAGACAAGCTGCCGCTCCCTGGCCAGCCGACCTTCGCCTACCTCACCGAGATCCAGTAGACAAGCTGTCGCTCCCTTGCCAGCCGCCCCTTGCCTACCTCAACGCGATCCAGTAGACGAGCTGCCACTCCCTGGCCAGCCGACCCTAGCGTACCTCAAAGCAATCCAGTAGACAAGCTGCCGCTCTTTGGCCAACCTACCCTTGCCTACCTCAACGCGATCCAGTAGAAGAGCTGCCACTCCCTGGCCATCGACCCTAGCCTACCTTAATATAATATAGTAGATGAGCTGCCACTCCCTGGCCAGCCGACCCTAGCCTACCTCAATATAATTCAGTAGACGAGCTGCCACTCCCTGGACAGCCGACCATAGCCTACCACACCGCGATCCAGTAGACAAGCTGCCGCTCCCTGGCCAGCCGACATTAGCCTACCTCACCGAGAGCCAGTAGACAAGCTGCCGCTCTTTGGCCTGCCGACCCTAGCCTACCTCACCGCGATCCAGTAGAAAAGCTGCCGCTCCCTGGCCAGCCGACCTTAGCCTACCTCACCGAGATCCAGTAGACAAGCTGCCGCTCACTGGCCAGCCGACCCTTACCTACCTCAACGTGATCCAGTAGTCGAGCTGCCGCTCCCTGGCCAGCCGACAAGCTGCCGCTCCATGGCCAGCCGATAAGCTGCCGCTCCCTGGCTAGACGACCCTAGCCTACCTCACCGCGATCTAGTAGACAAGCTGCTGCTCCCTGGCCAGCCGACCCTTGCCTTCCTCAACGCGATCTAGTAGACAAGCTGCAGCTCCCTGGCCAGCTGACCCTAGCCTACCTCAACGCGAATCCAGTAGATGAGCTGCCACTCTCTGGCCAGCTGACCCTAGCCTACCTCAACGCGATCCAGTAGACGAGCTGCCACTCTCTGGCCAGCCGACCCTAGCCTACCTCACCGCGATCCAGTAGACAAGCTGCCGCTCCCTGGCCAGCCGACCCTTGCCTACCTCAACTCGATCCAGTAGACGAGCTACCACTCCGTGGCAAGCCGACAAGCTGCCCCTCCCTGGCCAGCCGACCCTAGCCTACCTCACCGCGATCCAGTAGACAAACTGCCGCTCCCTGGCTATCCGACCCTTACCTACCTCACAGCGATCCATTAGACAAGCTGCCGCTCCCTGGCCACCCGACCCTAGCCTACCTCAACGCGATCCAGTAGACGAGTTGCCACTCCCTGGGCAGCCGACCCTAGCCTACCTCAAAGCAATCCAGTAGACAAGCTGCCGCTCTTTGGCCAACCTACCCTTGCCTACGTCAACGCGATCCAGTAGAAGAGCTGGCACTCCCTAGCCATCGACCCTAGCCTACCTCAATATAATCCAGCAGATGAGCTGTCACTCCCTGGCCAGCCAACCTTAGCCTACCTCAATATAATCTAGTAGACGAGCTGCCACTCCCTGGCCAAACGACCCTAGCCTACCTCACCACGATCTAGTAGACAAGCTGCCGCTCCCTGGCCAGCCGACCCTAGCCTAACTCACCAAGATCCAGTAGACAAACAGCCGCTCCCTGGCCAGCCGACACTTGCCTACCATACCGCGATCCAGTAGAGAAGCTGCTGTTTCTTGGCCAGCAGACCTTTGCCTACCTCAACTCGATCCAGTAGACGAGCTGCCACACCCTGGCCAGCCGACCCTATCCTACCTCAACGCGATCCAATAGACGAGCTGCCACTCCCTGTCCAGCCGAACCTAGACTACCTCACCGCGATCTAGTAGAGAAGTAGCCACTCCCTGGCCAGCCGACCCTTGCCTACTTCATCGCGATCCAGTAGACGAGCTACCACTCCCCGGCCAGCCGACCCTAGCCGACGTCACCGCGATCCAGTAGACGAAGTGCCACTCCATGGCCAGTAGAACCTTGCCTACCTAACCGCGATAAAGTAGACGAGGTTCCACTCCCTGTCCAGCCGACACTAGCTTACCTCACCCATCCAGTAGACGCGATCCAGTAGACAAGCTACCGCTCCCTGGCAATCCGACACTTGCCTACCTCACCGCGATCTATTAGACAAGTTGCCGCTCCCTGGCCAGCCGACCCTAGCCTACCTCAACGTGATGTAGTAGACGAGTTGCCACTCCCCGGCTAGCCGACCCTAGTCTACCTCAAAGCAATCCAGTAGACAAGCTGCCGCTCTTTGGCCAACCTACCTTTGCCTACCTCAACGCGATCCAGTAGACGAGCTGCCACTCCATGGCCAGCCGACCCTAGCCTACCTCAATATATTCCAATAGATGAGCTGCCACTCCCTGGCCAGCCGACCCTAGCCTACTCAATATAATCCAGTAGACGAGCTGCCACTCCCTGACCAGCCGACCCTAGCCTACCTCACAGCGATCCAGTAGACAAGCTAGCGCTCCCTGGCCAGCCGACCCTAGAATACCTCACCGCGATCCAGTAGACGAAGTGCCACTCCATGGCCAGCAGAACCTTGCCTACCTCACCGCGATAAAGTAGACAAGCTGCCGCTCCCTGGCCAGCCGACCTTCGCCTACCTCACCGAGATCCAGTAGACAAGCTGTCGCTCCCTGGCCAGCCGCCCCTAGCCTACCTCACCGCGATCCAATAGACAAGCTGCCGCTCCCTGGCCAGCCGACCTTAGCCTACCTCGCCGAGATTCAGTAGACAAGCTGCCGCTCCCTGGCCAGCTGACCCTAGCCTACCTTACCGTGAACCAGTAAACAAGCTGCCGCTCCCTGGCCAGCCGACCTTAGCCTACCTCACCGAGATCCAGTAGACAAGCTGCCGCTCCCTGGACAGCTGACCCTTGCCTACATCAACTCGATCCAGTAGACGAGCTACCATTCCCTGGCCAGCCGACAAGCTGCCGCTCCGTGGCCAGCCGAAAATTGCCTACCTCACCGCGATACAGTAGACAAGCTGCCGCTCCCAGGCCATCCGACCCTTACCTACCTCAACGCGCTCCATTAGACAAGCTGCCGATCCCTGGCCAGCCTACCCTAGCCTACCTCAACGCGATCCAGTAGACGTTTTGCCACTCCCTGGCCAGCCGAACCTAGCCTACCTCAAAGAAATCCAGTAGACAAGCTGCCGCTCTTTGGCCAACCTACCCTTGCCTACCTCAACGCGATCCAGTAGAAGTGCTGCCACTCCCTGGCTATCGACCCTAACCTACCTCAATATAATCCAGTAGATGAGCTGCCACTCCTTGGCCAGCCGACACTAGTCTACCTCAATATAATCCAGTAGATGAGCTGCCACTCCCTGGCCAGCCGACCCTAGCCTACCTCACCGCGATCCAGTAGACAAGCTGGCGCTCCCTGGCCAGCCGACCCTAGCCTAACTCACCAAGATCCAGTAGACAAACAGCCGCTCCCTGGCCAGCCGACCCTAGCCTAACTCACCGCGATTAAGTAGACAAGCTGCCGCTCCCTGGCCAGCCGACATTAGCCGACCTCACCGAGATCCAGTGGACAAGCTGCCGCTCCCTGGCCAGCCGACCCTTGCCTGCATCAACTCTATCCAGTAGACGAGCTACCACTCCCTGGACAGCCGCAAAGCTGCCGCTCCCTGGCCAGCCGACCCTAGCCTACCTCACCGCGATCCAGTAGACAAGCTGCCGCTCCCTGGCCAGCCGACCCTAGCCTACCTCAACGCGATCCAGTAGACGAGTTGCCACTCCCTGGCCAGCCGACCCTAGCCTACCTCAATATAATCAAGTAGACGAGCTGCCACTCCCTGGCCAGCCGACCCTAGCCTACCTCACAGCGATCCAGTAGACAAGCTAGCGCTCCCTGTCCAGCCGACCCTAGAATACCTCGCCGCGATCCAGTAGACGATGTGCCACTCCATGGCCAGCAGACTCTTGCCTAACTCACCGAGATCCAGAAGACAAGCTGTCACTCCCTGGCCAGCCGACCCTTGCCTACCTGAACGCGATCCAGTAGACGAGCTGCCACTCCCTGTCCAGCCGACCCTAGCCTACCTCAATATAATTCAGTAGACGAGCTGCCACTCCCTGGACAGCCGTCCCTAGCCTATCTCACCGCGATCCAGTAGACAAGCTGCCGCTCCCTGGCCAGCCGACCCTAGCCTACCTCACCGCGATCCAGTAGAAAAGCTGCCGCTCCCTGGCTAGCCGACCTTAGCCTACCTCACCGTGATCCAGTAGACAAGCTGCCACTCACTGGCCAGCCGACCTTGCCGACCTCAACGTGATCCAGTAGTCGAACTGCCACTCCCTGGCCAGCCGACAAGCTGCCCCTCCCTGGCCAGCCGACCCTAGCCTACCTCACCGCGATCCACTAGACAAGCTGCTGCTCCCTGGCCAGCTGACCCTAGCCTACCTCAACGCGATCCAGTAGATGAGCTGCCACTCCCTGGCCAGCCGACGCTCACCTACCTCACCGCGATCCAGTAGACAAGCTGCCGCTCCCTGGCCAGCCGACCTTAGCCTACCTCACCTAGATCCAGTAGACAAGCTACCGCTCCCTGGCCAGCTGACCCTAGCCTACCCTACCGCGATCCAGTAGACAAGCTGCCGTTCCCTGGCCAGCCGACCTTAGCCTACCTCACCGAGATCCAGTAGACAAGATGCCGCTCCCTGGCCAGCCGACTCTAGCCTACCTCAACTCCATCCAGTAGATCAGCTACCACTCTGTGGCCAGCCGACAAGCTGCCCCTCCCTGGCCATCCGACCCTCACCTACCTCACCCCGATCCAGTAGACAAGCTGCCGCTCCCTGGCCAGCCGACCTTAGCCTACCTCACCGAGATCCAGTAGACAAGTTGCCGCTCCCTGGCCAGCTGACCCTAGCCTACCTTACCGCGATCCAGTAGACAAGCTGCCGTTCCCTGGCCAGCCGAACTTAGCCTACCTCACCGAGATCCAGTAGACAAGCTGCCGCTCCCTGGCCAGCCGACTCTTGCCTACCTGAACTCGATCCAGTAGACGAGCTACCACTCTGTGGCCAGCCGACAAGCTGCCCCTCCCTGGCCAGCCGACCCTAGCCTACCTCACCGCGATCCAGTAGAAAAGCTGCCGCTCCCTGGCTATCCGACCCTTACCTACCTCACAGCGATCCATTAGACAAGCTGCCGCTCCCTGGCCAGCCGACCCTAGCCTACCTCAACGCGATCCAGTAGACGAGTTGCCACTCCTTGGCCAGCCTATCCTAGCCTACCTCAAAGCAATCCAGTAGACAAGCTGCCGCTCTTTGGCCAACCTACCCTTGCCTACGTCAACACGATCCAGTAGAAGAGCTGCCACTCCCTGGCCATCGACCCTAGCCTACCTCACTATAATCCAGTAGATGATCTTACACTCCCTGGCCAGCCGACCCTAGCCTACCTCAATATAATCCAGTAGACGAGCTGCCACTCCCTGGCCAGCCGACCCTAGCGTACCTCACCGCGATCCATTAGACAAGCTGCCGCTCACTGGCCAGCCGACCCTTGCCTACCTCAACGTGATCCAGTAGTCGAGCTGCCGCTCCCTGGCCAGCCGACAAGCTGCCGCTCCATGGCCAGCCGATAAGCTGCCGCTCCCTGGCTAGACGACCCTAGCCTACCTCACCGCGATCTAATAGACAAGCTGCTGCTCCCTGGCCAGCCGACCCTTGCCTACCTCAACGCGATCTAGTAGACAAGCTGCAGCTCCATGGCCAGCTGACCCTAGCCTACCTCAACGCGATCCAGTAGATGAGCTGCCACTCTCTGGCCAGCTGACCCTAGCCTACCTCAACGCGTTCCAGTAGACGAGCTGCCACTCTCTGGCCAGCCGACCCTAGCCTACCTCACCGCGATCCAGTAGACAAGCTGCCGCTCCCTGGCCAGCCGACCCTTGCCTACCTCAACTCGATCCAGTAGACGAGCTACCACTCCGTGGCAAGCCGACAAGCTGCCCCTCCCTGGCCAGCCGACCCTAGCCTACCTCACCGCGATCCAGTAGACAAGCTGCCGCTCCCTGGCTATCCGACCCTTACCTACCTCACAGCGATCCATTAGACAAGCTGCCGCTCCCTGGCCAGCCGACCCTAGCCTACCTCAACGCGATCCAGTAGACGAGTTGCCACTCCCTGGGCAGCCGACCCTAGCCTACCTCAAAGCAATCCAGTAGACAAGCTGCCGCTCTTTGGCCAACCTACCCTTGCCTACGTTAACGCGATCCAGTAGAAGAGCTGGCACTCCTTAGCCATCGACCCTAGCCTACCTCAATATAATCCAGCAGATGAGCTGTCACTCCCTGGCCAGCCAACCTTAGCCTACCTCAATATAATCCAGTAGACGAGCTGCCACTCCCTGGCCAAACAACCCTAGCCTACCTCACCACGATCTAGTAGACAAGCTGCCGCTCCCTGGCCAGCCGACCCTAGCCTAACTCACCAAGATCCAGTAGACAAACAGCCGCTCCCTGGCCAGCCGACACTTGCCTACCATACCGCGATCCAGTAGAGAAGCTGCTGTTTCTTGGCCAGCAGACCTTTGCCTACCTCAACTCGATCCAGCAGACGAGCTGCCACACCCTGGCCAGCCGACCCTATCCTACCTCAACGCGATCCAATAGACGAGCTGCCACTCCCTGTCCAGCCGAACCTAGACTACCTCACCGCGATCCAGTAGAGAAGTAGCCACTCCCTGGCCAGCCGACCCTTGCCTACTTCATCGCGATCCAGTAGACGAGCTACCACTCCCCGGCCAGCCGACCCTAGCCGACGTCACCGCGATCCAGTAGACGAAGTGCCACTCCATGGCCAGTGGAACCTTGCCTACCTAACCGCGATAAAGTAGACAAGGTTCCACTCCCTGTCCAGCCGACACTAGCTTACCTCACCACGATCCAGTAGACAAGCTACCGCTCCCTGGCAATCCGACACTTGCCTACCTCACCGCGATCTATTAGACAAGTTGCCGCTCCCTGGCCAGCCGACCCTAGCCTACCTCAACGTGATGTAGTAGACGAGTTGCCACTCCCCGGCTAGCCGACCCTAGTCTACCTCAAAGCAATCCAGTAGACAAGCTGCCGCTCTTTGGCCAACCTACCCTTGCCTACCTCAACGCGATCCAGTAGACGAGCTGCCACTCCATGGCCAGCCGACCCTAGCCTACCTCAATATATTCCAATAGATGAGCTGCCACTCCCTGGCCAGCCGACCCTAGCCTACTCAATATAATCCAGTAGACGAGCTGCCACTACCTGACCAGCCGACCCTAGCCTACCTCACAGCGATCCAGTAGACAAGCTAGCGCTCCCTGGCCAGCCGATCCTACAATACCTCACCGCGATCCAGTAGACGAAGTGCCACTCCATGGCCAGCAGAACCTTGCCTACCTCACCGCGATAAAGTAGACAAGCTGCCGCTCCCTGGCCAGCCGACCTTCGCCTACCTCACCGAGATCCAGTAGACAAGCTGTCGCTCCCTGGCCAGCCGACCCTAGCCTACCTCACCGCGATCCAATAGACAAGCTGCCGCTCCCTGGCCAGCCGACCTTAGCCTACCTCACCGAGATTCAGTAGACAAGCTGCCGCTCCCTGGCCAGCTGACCCTAGCCTACCTTACCGTGAACCAGTAAACAAGCTGCCGCTCCCTGGCCAGCCGACCTTAGCCTACCTCACCGAGATCCAGTAGACAAGCTGCCGCTCCCTGGACAGCCGACCCTTGCCTACATCAACTCGATCCAGTAGACGAGCTACCATTCCCTGGCCAGCCGACAAGCTGCCGCTCCGTGGCCAGCCGAAAATTGCCTACCTCAACGCGATACAGTAGACAAGCTGCCGCTCCCAGGCCATCCGACCCTTACCTACCTCAACGCGCTCCATTAGACAAGCTGCCGCTCCCTGGCCAGCTGACCCTAGCCTACCTTACCGTGAACCAGTAAACAAGCTGCCGCTCCCTGGCCAGCCGACCTTAGCCTACCTCACCGAGATCCAGTAGACAAGCTGCCGCTCCCTGGACAGCTGACCCTTGCCTACATCAACTCGATCCAGTAGACGAGCTACCATTCCCTGGCCAGCCGACAAGCTGCCGTTCCGTGGCCAGCCGAAAATTGCCTACCTCACCGCGATAATGTAGACAAGCTGCCGCTCCCAGGCCATCCGACCCTTACCTACCTCAACGCGCTCCATTAGACAAGCTGCCGATCCCTGGCCAGCCTACCCTAGCCTACCTCAACGCGATCCAGTAGACGTTTTGCCACTCCCTGGCCAGCCGAACCTAGCCTACCTCAAAGAAATCCAGTAGACAAGCTGCCGCTCTTTGGCCAACCTACCCTTGCCTACCTCAACGCGATCCAGTAGAAGTGCTGCCACTCCCTGGCTATCGACCCTAACCTACCTCAATATAATCCAGTAGATGAGCTGCCACTCCTTGGCCAGCCGACACTAGTCTACCTCAATATAATCCAGTAGATGAGCTGCCACTCCCTGGCCAGCCGACCCTAGCCTACCTCACCGCGATCCAGTAGACAAGCTGGCGCTCCCTGGCCAGCCGACCCTAGCCTAACTCACCAAGATCCAGTAGACAAACAGCCGCTCCCTGGCCAGCCGACCCTAGCCTAACTCACCGCGATTAAGTAGACAAGCTGCCGCTCCCTGGCCAGCCGACCTTAGCCTACCTCACCGAGATTCAGTAGACAAGCTGCCGCTCCCTGGCCAGCTGACCCTAGCCTACCTTACCGTGAACCAGTAAACAAGCTGCCGCTCCCTGGCCAGCCGACCTTAGCCTACCTCACCGAGATCCAGTAGACAAGCTGCCGCTCCCTGGACAGCCGACCCTTGCCTACATCAACTCGATCCAGTAGACGAGCTACCATTCCCTGGCCAGCCGACAAGCTGCCGCTCCGTGGCCAGCCGAAAATTGCCTACCTCAACGCGATACAGTAGACAAGCTGCCGCTCCCAGGCCATCCGACCCTTACCTACCTCAACGCGCTCCATTAGACAAGCTGCCGCTCCCTGGCCAGCTGACCCTAGCCTACCTTACCGTGAACCAGTAAACAAGCTGCCGCTCCCTGGCCAGCCGACCTTAGCCTACCTCACCGAGATCCAGTAGACAAGCTGCCGCTCCCTGGACAGCTGACCCTTGCCTACATCAACTCGATCCAGTAGACGAGCTACCATTCCCTGGCCAGCCGACAAGCTGCCGTTCCGTGGCCAGCCGAAAATTGCCTACCTCACCGCGATAATGTAGACAAGCTGCCGCTCCCAGGCCATCCGACCCTTACCTACCTCAACGCGCTCCATTAGACAAGCTGCCGATCCCTGGCCAGCCTACCCTAGCCTACCTCAACGCGATCCAGTAGACGTTTTGCCACTCCCTGGCCAGCCGAACCTAGCCTACCTCAAAGAAATCCAGTAGACAAGCTGCCGCTCTTTGGCCAACCTACCCTTGCCTACCTCAACGCGATCCAGTAGAAGTGCTGCCACTCCCTGGCTATCGACCCTAACCTACCTCAATATAATCCAGTAGATGAGCTGCCACTCCTTGGCCAGCCGACACTAGTCTACCTCAATATAATCCAGTAGATGAGCTGCCACTCCCTGGCCAGCCGACCCTAGCCTACCTCACCGCGATCCAGTAGACAAGCTGGCGCTCCCTGGCCAGCCGACCCTAGCCTAACTCACCAAGATCCAGTAGACAAACAGCCGCTCCCTGGCCAGCCGACCCTAGCCTAACTCACCGCGATTAAGTAGACAAGCTGCCGCTCCCTGGCCAGACGACATTAGCCGACCTCACCGAGATCCAGTGGACAAGCTGCCGCTCCCTGGCCAGCCGACCCTTGCCTGCATCAAACTCTATCCAGTAGACGAGCTACCACTCCCTGGACAGCCGCAAAGCTGCCGCTCCCTGGCCAGCCGACCCTAGCCTACCTCACCGCGATCCAGTAGACAAGCTGCCGCTCCCTGGCCAGCCGACCCTAGCCTACCTCAACGCGATCCAGTAGACGAGTTGCCACTCCCTGGCCAGCCGACCCTAGCCTACCTCAAAGCAATCCAGTAGGCAAGCTGCCGCTCTTTGGCCAACCTACACTTGCCTACCTCAACGCGATCCAGTAGACGAGCTGCCACTCCCTGGCCAGCCGACCCTAGCCTACCTCAATATATTCCAATAGATGAGCTGCCACTCCCTGGCCAGCCGACCCTAGCCTACCTCAATATAATCAAGTAGACGAGCTGCCACTCCCTGGCCAGCCGACCCTAGCCTACCTCACAGCGATCCAGTAGACAAGCTAGCGCTCTCTGTCCAGCCGACCCTAGAATACCTCGCCGCGATCCAGTAGACGATGTGCCACTCCATGGCCAGCAGACTCTTGCCTAACTCACCGAGATCCAGAAGACAAGCTGTCACTCCCTGGCCAGCCGACCCTTGCCTACCTCAACGCGATCCAGTAGACGAGCTGCCACTCCCTGGCCAGCCGACCCTAGCCTACCTCAATATAATTCAGTAGACGAGCTGCCACTCCCTGGACAGCCGTCCCTAGCCTATCTCACCGCGATCCAGTAGACAAGCTGCCGCTCCCTGGCCAGCCGACATTAGCCTACCTCACCGAGATCCAGTAGACAAGCTGCCGCTCCCTGGCCAGCCGACCCTAGCCTACCTCACCGCGATCCAGTAGAAAAGCTGCCGCTCCCTGGCTAGCCGACCATAGCCTACCTCACCGTGATCCAGTAGACAAGCTGCCGCTCACTGGCCAGCCGACAATGCCTACCTCAACGTGATCCAGTTGTCGAACTGCCACTCCCTGGCCAGCCGACAAGCTGCCGCTCCCTGGCCAGCCGACCCTAGCCTACCTCACCTCGATCCACTAGACAAGCTGCTGCTCCCTGGCCAGCTGACCCTAGCCTACCTCAACGCGATCCAGTAGATGAGCTGCCACTCCCTGGCCAGCCGACCCTCACCTACCTCACCGCGATCCAGTAGACAAGCTGCCGCTCCCTGGCCAGCCGACCTTAGCCTACCTCACCGAGATCCAGTAGACAAGCTGCCGCTCCCTGGCCAGCTGACCCTAGCCTACCCTACCGCGATCCAGTAGACAAGCTGCCGTTCCCTAGCCAGCCGACCTTAGCCTACCTCAACGAGATCCAGTAGACAAGATGCCGCTCCCTGGCCAGCCGACTCTAGCCTACCTCAACTCCATCCAGTAGATCAGCTACCACTCTGTGGCCAGCCGACAAGCTGCCCCTCCCTGGCCATCCGACCCTCGCCTACCTCACCCCGATCCAGTAGACAAGCTGCCGCTCCCTGGCCAGCCGACCTTAGCCTACCTCACCGAGATCCAGTAGACAAGTTGCCGCTCCCTGGCCAGCTGACCCTAGCCTACCTTACCGCGATCCAGTAGACAAGCTGCCATTCCCTGGCCAGCCGAACTTAGCCTACCTCACCGAGTTCCAGTAGACAAGATGCCGCTCCCTGGCCAGCCGACTCTTGCCTACCTGAACTCGATCCAGTAGACGAGCTACCACCCTGTGGCCAGCCGACAAGCTGCCCCTCCCTGGCCAGCCGACCCTAGCCTACCTCACCGCGATCCAGTAGAAAAGCTGCCGCTCCCTGGCTATCCGACCCTTACCTACCTCACAGCGATCCATTAGACAAGCTGCCGCTCCCTGGCCAGCCGACCCTAGCCTACCTCAACGCGATCCAGTAGACGAGTTGCCACTCCTTGGCCAGCCTACCCTAGCCTACCTCAAAGCAATCCAGTAGACAAGCTGCCGCTCTTTGGCCAACCTACCCTTGCCTACGTCAACACGATCCAGTAGAAGAGCTGCCACTCCCTGGCCATCGACCCTAGCCTACCTCACTATAATCCAGTAGATGAGCTTCCACTCCCTGGCCAGCCGACCCTAGCCTACCTCAATATAATCCAGTAGACGAGCTGCCACTCCCTGGCCAGCCGACCCTAGCGTACCTCACCGCGATCCAGTAGACAAGCTGCCGCTCCATGGCCAGCCGACCCTAGCGTAACTCATCAAGATCCAGTAGATAAACAGCCGCTCCCTTGCCAGTTGACCCTTGCTTACCTTACCGCGATCTAGTAGACAAGCTGCCGTTCCCTGGACAGCCGACCTTAGCCTACCTCACCGAGATCCAGTAGACAAGCTGCCGCTCCCTGGCCAGCCGACCCTTGCCGACCTCAACTAGATCCAGTAGACGAGCTGCCACTCACTGCCCAGCCGACCCTAGCATACCTCAATATAATCAAGTAGATGAGCTGCCACTCCCTGGCCAGCCAACCCTAGCCTACCTCAATATAATCCAGTAGACGAGCTGCCACACTCTGGCCAGCCGACCCTAGTCTACCTCACTGCGATCCAGTAGAAAAGCTGCCGCTCCCTGGCCAGCCGATCCTACAATACCTCACCGCGATCCAGTAGACGAAGTGCCACTCCATGGCCAGCAGAACCTTGCCTACCTCACCGCGATAAAGTAGACAAGATGCCGCTCCCTGGCCAGCCGACCTTCGCCAACCTCACCGAGATCCAGTAGACAAGCTGTCGCTCCCTGGCCAGCCGACCCTAGCCTACCTCACCGCGATCCAATAGACAAGCTGCCGCTCCCTGGCCAGCCGACCTTAGCCTACCTCACCGAGATTCAGTAGACAAGCTGCCGCTCCCTGGCCAGCTGACCCTAGTCTACCTCAAAGCAATCCAGTAGACAAGCTGCCGCTCTTTGGCCAACCTACCCTTGCCTACCTCAACGCGATCCAGTAGACGAGCTGCCACTCCAAGGCCAGCCGACCCTAGCCTACCTCAATATATTCCAATAGATGAGCTGCCACTCCCTGGCCAGCCGACCCTAGCCTACTCAATATAATCCAGTAGACGAGCTGCCACTACCCGACCAGCCGACCCTAGCCTACCTCACAGCGATCCAGTAGACAAGCTAGCGCTCCCTGGCCAGCCGATCCTACAATACCTCACCGCGATCCAGTAGACGAAGTGCCACTCCATGGCCAGCAGAACCTTGCCTACCTCACCGCGATAAAGTAGACAAGCTGCCGCTCCCTGGCCAGCCGACCTTCGCCTACCTCACCGAGATCCAGTAGACAAGCTGTCGCTCCCTGGCCAGCCGACCCTAGCCTACCTCACCGCGATCCAATAGACAAGCTGCCGCTCCCTGGCCAGCCGACCTTAGCCTACCTCACCGAGATTCAGTAGACAAGCTGCCGCTCCCTGGCCAGCTGACCCTAGCCTACCTTACCGTGAACCAGTAAACAAGCTGCCGCTCCCTGGCCAGCCGACCTTAGCCTACCTCACCGAGATCCAGTAGACAAGCTGCCGCTCCCTGGACAGCCGACCCTTGCCTACATCAACTCGATCCAGTAGACGAGCTACCATTCCCTGGCCAGCCGACAAGCTGCCGCTCCGTGGCCAGCCGAAAATTGCCTACCTCAACGCGATACAGTAGACAAGCTGCCGCTCCCAGGCCATCCGACCCTTACCTACCTCAACGCGCTCCATTAGACAAGCTGCCGATCCCTGGCCAGTCTACCCTACCCTACCTCAACGCGATCCAGTAGACGTTTTGTCACTCCCTGGCCAGCCGAACCTAGCCTACCTCAAAGAAATCCAGTAGACAAGCTGCCGCCCTTTGGCCAACCTACCCTTGCCTACCTCAACGCGATCCAGTAGAAGTGCTGCCACTCCCTGGCTATCGACCCTAGCCTACCTTAATATAATCCAGTAGATGAGCTGCCACTCCTTGGCCAGCCGACACTAGTCTACCTCAATATAATCCAGTAGATGAGCTGCCACTCCCTGGCCAGCCGACCCTAGCCTACCTCACCGCGATCCAGTAGACAAGCTGGCGCTCCCTGGCCAGCCGACCCTAGCGTAACTCACCAAGATCCAGTAGACAAACAGCCGCTCCCTGGCCAGCCGACCCTAGCCTAACTCACCGCGATTAAGTAGACAAGCTGCCGCTCCCTGGCCAGCCGACATTAGCCGACCTCACCGAGATCCAGTGGACAAGCTGCCGCTCCCTGGCCAGCCGACCCTTGCCTGCATCAACTCTATCCAGTAGACGAGCTACCACTCCCTGGACAGCCGCAAAGCTGCCGCTCCCTGGCCAGCCGACCATAGCCTACCTCACCGCGATCCAGTAGACAAGCTGCCGCTCCCTGGCCAGCCGACTCTAGCCTACCTCAACGCGATCCAGTAGACGAGTTGCCACTCCCTGGCCAGCCGACCCTAGCCTGCCTCAAAGCAATCCAGTAGGCAAGCTGCCGCTCTTTGGCCAACCTACACTTGCCTACCTCAACGCGATCCAGTAGACGAGCTGCCACTCCCTGGCCAGCCGACCCTAGCCTACCTCAATATATTCCAATTACTGAGCTGCCACTCCCTGGCCAGCCGACCCTAACCTACCTCAATATAATCAAGTAGACGAGCTGCCACTCCCTGGCCAGCCGACCCTAGCCTACCTCACAGCGATCCAGTAGACAAGCTAGCGCTCCCTGTCCAGCCGACCCTAGAATACCTCGCCGCGATCCAGTAGACGATGTGCCACTCCATGGCCAGCAGACTCTTGCCTAACTCACCGAGATCCAGAAAACAAGCTGTCACTCCCTGGCCAGCCGACCCTTGCCTACCTGAACGCGATCCAGTAGACGAGCTGCCACTCCCTGGCCAGCCGACCCTAGCCTACCTCAATATAATTCAGTAGACGAGCTGCCACTCCCTGGACAGCCGTCCCTAGCCTATCTCACCGCGATCCAGTAGACAAGCTGCCGCTCCCTGGCCAGCCGACATTAGCCTACCTCACCGAGATCCAGTAGACAAGCTGCCGCTCATTGGCCAGCCGACCCTAGCCTACCTCACCGCGAACCAGTAGAAAAGCTGCCGCTCCCTGGCTAGCCGACCTTAGCCTACCTCACCGTGATCCAGTAGACAAGCTGCCGCTCACTGGCCAGCCGACCTTGCCTACCTCAACGTGATCCAGTAGTCGAACTGCCACTCCCTGGCCAGCCGACAAGCTGCCGCTCCCTGGCCAGCCGACCCTAGCCTACCTCACCGCGATCCACTAGACAAGCTGCTGCTCCCTGGCCAGCTGACCCTAGCCTACCTCAACGCGATCCAGTAGATGAGCTGCCACTCCCTGGCCAGCCGACCCTCACCTACCTCACCGCGATCCAGTAGACAAGCTGCCGCTCCCTGGCCAGCCGACCTTAGCCTACCTCACCGAGATCCAGTAGACAAGCTGCCGCTCCCTGGCCAGCTGACCCTAGCCTACCCTACCGCGATCCAGTAGACAAGCTGCCGTTCCCTGGCCAGCCGACCTTAGCCTACCTCACCGAGATCCAGTAGACAAGATGCCGCTCCCTGGCCAGCCGACTCTAGCCTACCTCAACTCCATCCAGTAGATCAGCTACCACTCTGTGGCCAGCCGACAAGCTGCCCCTCCCTGGCCATCCGACCCTCGCCTACCTCACCCCGATCCAGTAGACAAGCTGCCGCTCCCTGGCCAGCCGACCTTAGCCTACCTCACGGAGATCCAGTAGACAAGTTGCCGCTCCCTGGCCAGCTGACCCTAGCCTACCTTACCGCGATCCAGTAGACAAGCTGCCGCTCCCTGGCCAGCCGACTCTTGCCTACCTGAACTCGATCCAGTAGACGAGCTACCACTCTGTGGCCAGCCGACAAGCTGCCCCTCCCTGGCCAGCCGACCCTAGCCTACCTCACCGCGATCCAGTAGAAAAGCTGCCGCTCCCTGGCTATCCGACCCTTACCTACCTCACAGCGATCCATTAGACAAGCTGCCGCTCCCTGGCCAGCCGACCTTAGCCTACCTCAACGCGATCCAGGAGACGAGTTGCCACTCCTTGGCCAGCATACCCTAGCCTACCTCAAAGCAATCCAGTAGACAAGCTGCCGCTCTTTGGCCAACCTACCCTTGCCTACGTCAACACGATCCAGTAGAAGAGCTGCCACTCCCTGGCCATCGACCCTAGCCTACCTCACTATAATCCAGTAGATGAGCTTCCACTCCCTGGCCAGCCGACCTTAGCCTACCTCAATATAATCCAGTAGACGAGCTGCCACTCCCTGGCCAGCCGACCCTAGCGTACCTCACCGCGATCCAGTAGACAAGCTGCCGCTCCATGGCCAGCCGACCCTAGCGTAACTCATCAAGATCCAGTAGATAAACAGCCGCTCCCTTGCCAGTTGACCCTTGCTTACCTTACCGCGATCTAGTAGACAAGCTGCCGTTCCCTGGACAGCCGACCTTAGCCTACCTCACCGAGATCCAGTAGACAAGCTGCCGCTCCCTGGCCAGCCGACCCTTGCCGACCTCAACTAGATCCAGTAGACGAGCTGCCACTCACTGCCCAGCCGACCCTAGCATACCTCAATATAATCCAGTATATGAGCTGCCACTCCCTGGCCAGCCAACCCTAGCCTACCTCAATATAATCCAGTAGACGAGCTGCCACACTCTGGCCAGCCGACCCTAGTCTACCTCACTGCGATCCAGTAGAAAAGCTGCCGCTCCCTGGCTATCCGACCCTTACCTACCTCACAACGGTCCATTAGACAAGCTGCCGCTCCCTGGCCAGCCGACCCTAGCCTACCTCAACGCGATCCAGTAGACGAGTTGCCACTCCCTGGCCAGCCGACCCTAGCCAACCTCAAAGCAATCCAGTAGACAAGCTGCCGCTCTTTGGCCAACTTACCCTTGCCTACGTCAACACGATCCAGTAGAAGAGCTACCACTCCTTGGCCATCGACCCTAGCCTACCTCAATATAATCCAGTAGACGAGCTGCCACTCCCTGGCAGCCGACTCTAGCCTACCTCACCACGATCCATTAGACAAGCTGGCGCTCCCTTGCCAGCCGACATTAGCCTACCTCACCGCGATCCAGTAGACAAGCTGGCGCTCCTTGTCCAGCCGACACTAGCCTACCTCACCGCGATCCAGTAGACAAGCTGCCGGTCCCTGGCCATCCGACCCTTGCCTACCTTACCGAGATCCAGTAGACAAGCTGCCGCTCCCTGGCCAGCCGCCCTAGCCTACCTTACCGAGATGCAGTATACAAGCTGCCGCTCCCTGGCCAGCCGACCTTACCATACCTCACCGAGATCCAGTAGATAAGCTAACGCTCCATGGCCAGGCGACCCTTGCCTACCTCAACTAGATCCAGTAGACGAGCTGCCACTCGCTGCCCAGCCGAAAAGCTGCCGCTCCTTGGCCAGCCGACCCTAACCTACCTCACCGCGATCCAGTAGACAAGCTGCCGCTCCCTGGCCAGGCGACCCTAGCCTACCTCAACGCGATCCAGTAGACGAGCTGTCACTCCCCGGCCAGCTGAACCTAGCCTACCTCAAAGCAATCCAGTAGACAAGCTGCCGCTCCCGGGCCAGCCGACCTTAGCCTACCTTACCGCGATCCAGTAGACAAGCTGCCGCTCCCTGCCCAGCCGACATTAGCCTACCTCACCGAGATCCAGTAGACAAGCTGCCGCTCACTGGCCAGCCGACCCTCACCTACCTCAACTCGATCCAGTAGACGAGCTACCACCTGGCCATTCGACAAGCTGCCCCTCCCTGGCCAGCCGACCCTAGCCTACCTCATCGCGATCCAGTAGATAAGCTGCCGCTCCCTGGCCATCCGACCCTTACCTACCTCACAGCGATCCATTAGACAAGATGCCGCTCCCTGGCCAGCTGACCCTAGCCTACCTCAACGTGATCCAGTAGACGAGTTGCCACTCCCTGGCCAGCCGGCCCTAGCCTACCTCAAAGCAATCCAGTAGACAAGCTGCAGCTCATTGGCCAACCTACCCTTGCTTACGTCAACGCGATCCAGTAGAAGAGCTGCCACTCCCTGGTGATCGACCCTTGCCTACCTCAATATAATCCAGTAGATGAGCTGCCACTCCCTGGCCAGCCGACCCTAGCCTACCTCAATATAATCCAGTAGACGAGCTGCCACTCCCTGGCCAGCCAACCCTAGCGTACCTCACCGCGATCCAGTACGCAAGCTGGCGCTCCCTGGCCAGCCGACCCTAGCCTAACTCACCAGGATCCAGTAGACAAACAGCCGCTCCCTGGCGAGCCGACCCTTGCCTACCTTACTGCGATCCAGTAGACGAGCTGCCACACCCTGGCAGCCGACACTAGCCTACCTGGCCACGATCCAGTAGACAAGCGGGCGCTCCCTGACCGTCCAACCCTAGCCTACCTCACCGCGATCCAGTAGACAAGCTGCCGCTCCCTGGCCAGCCGACCCTTGCCTACCTCAACGCAATCCAGTAGACGAGCTGCCATTCCCTGGACAGCCGACCCGAGCCTACCTCACCGCGATCCAGTAGACAAGCTGCCGCTTCATGGCCAGCCGACCTTAGCCTACCTCACCGCGATCCAGTAGACAAGCTGCCGCTCCCTGGCCAGGCGACCCTAGCCTACCTCAACGCGATCCAGTAGACGAGCTGTCACTCCCCGGCCAGCTGAACCTAGCCTACCTCAAAGCAATCCAGTAGAGAAGCTGCCGCTCCCGGGCCAGCCGACCTTAGCCTACCTTACCGCGATCCAGTAGACAAGCTGCCGCTCCCTGCCCAGCCGACATTAGCCTACCTCACCGAGATCCAGTAGACAAGCTGCCGCTCACTGGCCAGCCGACCCTCACCTACCTCAACTCGATCCAGTAGACGAGCTACCACCTGGCCATTCGACAAGCTGCCCCTCCCTGGCCAGCCGACCCTAGCCTACCTCATCGCGATCCAGTAGATAAGCTGCCGCTCCCTGGCCATCCGACCCTTACCTACCTCACAGCGATCCATTAGACAAGATGCCGCTCCCTGGCCAGCTGACCCTAGCCTACCTCAACGTGATCCAGTAGACGAGTTGCCACTCCCTGGCCAGCCGGCCCTAGCCTACCTCAAAGCAATCCAGTAGACAAGCTGCAGCTCATTGGCCAACCTACCCTTGCTTACGTCAACGCGATCCAGTAGAAGAGCTGCCACTCCCTGGTGATCGACCCTTGCCTACCTCAATATAATCCAGTAGATGAGCTGCCACTCCCTGGCCAGCCGACCCTAGCCTACCTCAATATAATCCAGTAGACGAGCTGCCACTCCCTGGCCAGCCAACCCTAGCGTACCTCACCGCGATCCAGTACGCAAGCTGGCGCTCCCTGGCCAGCCGACCCTAGCCTAACTCACCAGGATCCAGTAGACAAACAGCCGCTCCCTGGCGAGCCGACCCTTGCCTACCTTACTGCGATCCAGTAGACGAGCTGCCACACCCTGGCAGCCGACACTAGCCTACCTGGCCACGATCCAGTAGACAAGCGGGCGCTCCCTGACCGTCCAACCCTAGCCTACCTCACCGCGATCCAGTAGACAAGCTGCCGCTCCCTGGCCAGCCGACCCTTGCCTACCTCAACGCAATCCAGTAGACGAGCTGCCATTCCCTGGACAGCCGACCCGAGCCTACCTCACCGCGATCCAGTAGACAAGCTGCCGCTTCATGGCCAGCCGACCTTAGCCTACCTCACTGAGATCCAGTAGACAAGCTGCCGCTCCCTGGCCAGCCGACCCTAGCCTACCTCACCGAGATCCAGTAGATAAGCTGCCGCTCCCTGGCCAGCCAACCCTTGCCTACCTCAACTCGATCCAGTAGACAAGCTAACGCTCCTTGGCCAGCAGATCTTTGCCTACCTCAACTCGATCCAGTACACGAGCTGCAACACCCTGGCCAGCCGACCATATCCTACCTCAACACGATCCAATAGGCGAGCTGCCACTCCCTGTCCAGCCGAACCTAGATTACCTGACCGCGATCCAGTAGAAAAGCTGCCACACCCTGGCCAGCCGACCCTTCCCTACCTCATCGCGATCCAGTAGACGAGCTACCACTCCCTGGCCAGCCGACCCTAGCCTACGTCACCGCGATACAGTAGACGAAGTGCCACTCCATGGCCAGTAGACCCTTGCCTACCTAACCGCGATAAAGTAGAAGAACTTCCACTCCCTGTCCAGCCGACCCTAGCCTACCTCACCGCGATCCAGTAGACAAGCTGCCGCTCCCTGGCCAGCCGACCTTAGCCTACCTCACTGAGAGCCAGTAGACAAGCTGCCGCTCCCTGGCCAGCCGACCCTAGCCTACCTCACCGAGATCCAGTAGATAAGCTGCCGCTCCCTGGCCAGCCAACCCTTGCCTACCTCAACTCGATCCAGTAGACAAGCTGACGCTCCCTTGCCAGGTGACCCTAGCCTACCTCAGGCCGATCCAGAGGACGAGCTGCCACTCCCTGGCCAGCCTACCCTAGCCTACCTCAACCCAATCTAGTAGACAAGCTAACGCTCCTTGGCCAGCAGATCTTTGCCTACCTCAACTCGATCCAGTACACGAGCTACAACAACCTGGCCAGCCGACCATATCCTACCTCAACACGATCCAATAGGCGAGCTGCCACTCCCTGTCCAGCCGAACCTAGATTACCTGACCGCGATCCAGTAGAAAAGCTGCCACACCCTGGCCAGCCGACCCTTCCCTACCTCATCGCGATCCAGTAGACGAGCTACCACTCCCTGGCCAGCCGACTCTAGCCTACGTCACCGCGATACAGTAGACGAAGTGCCACTCCATGGCCAGTAGACCCTTGCCTACCTAACCGCGATAAAGTAGAAGAACTTCCACTCCCTGTCCAGCCGACCCTAGCCTACCTCACCGCGATCCAGTAGACAAGCTGCAGCTCCCTGGCAATCCGACACTTGCCTACCTCACCGCGATCCATTAGACAAGCTGCCGCTCACTGGCCAGCCAACCCTAGCCTGCATTAATATAATCCAGTAGACGAGCTGCCACTCCCTGGCCAGTCGACCCTAGCCTACCTCACAGCGATCCAGTAGACAAGCTAGCGCTCTCTGACCAGCCGACCCTAAAATACCTAACGGCGATCCAGTAGACGAAGTGCCACTCCAAGGCCAGCAGACCCTTGCCTACCTCACCGCGATCCAGTAGAGAAGCTGCCACTCCCTGGCCAGCCGACCTTCGCCTACCTCACCGAGATCCAGTAGACAAGCTGTCGCTCCCTGGCCAGCCGACCATTGCTTACCTCAATGCGATCCAGTAGACGAGATGCCACTTCCTGGCCAGCCGACCCTAGCCTACCTCACCGCGATCCAGTAAACAAGCTGCCGCTCCCTGGCCAGCCGACCTTAGCCTATCTCACCGAGATCCAGTAGACAAGCTGCCGCTCCCTGGCCAGCTGACCATAGCCTACCTTACCGCGATCCAGTAAACAAGCTGCCGCTCCCAGGCCAGCCGACCTTAGCGTACCTCACCGAGATGCAGTAGACAAGCTGCCGCTCCCTGGCCAGCCGACCCTTGCCTACATCAACTCGATCCAACAGACGAGCTACCACTCCATGGCCAGCCGACAAGCTGCCGCCCCCTGGCCAGCCGAACCTTGCCTACCTCACCGCGATACATTAGACAAGCTGCCGCTCCCTGGCCATCCGACCCTTACCTACTTCACCGCCATCCATTAGACAAGCTGCCGCTCCCTGGCTAGCCGACCCTAGCATACCTGAACGCGATCCAGTAGACGAGTTGCCACTCCCTGGCCAGCCAAACCTAGCCTACCTCAAAGCAATCCAGTAGACAAGCTGCCACTCTTTGGTCAACCTACCCTTGCCTACCTCAACGCGATCCAGTAGAAGAGCTTCCACTCCCTGGCCATCGACACTAGCCTACCTCAATATAATCCAGTAGATGAGCTTCCACTCCTTGGTGAGCCGACACTAGCCTACCTCAATATAATCCAGTAGACGAGCTGTCACTCCCTGGCCAGCCGACCCTTTCCTACCTCACCGCGATCCAGTAGACAAGCTGGCGCTCTCTGGCCAGCTGACCTTACCCTATCTCACCAGGATCCAGTAGCCAAACAGCCGCTCCCTGGCCAGCCAACCCTAGCCTACCTCACCGCGATCCAGTATAAAAGCTGGCGCTTCCTGGCTAGCCGACCTAAGCCTACCTAACCGAGATCCAGTGGACAAGCTGCCGCTCTCTGGCCAGCCGACCCTTGCCTGCATCAACTCGATCCAGTAGACGAGCTACCACTCCCTGGCCTGCCGCAAAGCTGCCGCCTCCTGGCCAGCCGACCCTAGCCTACCTCACCGCGATCCAGTATACAAGCTGCCGCTCCCTGGCCATCCGACCCTTACCTACCTCACCGCGGTCCATTAGACAAGCTGCCGCTCCCTGGCCAGCCGACCCTAGCCTACCTCAACGCGATCCAGTAGACGAGTTGCCACTCCCTGGCCAGCCGACCCAAGCCTACCTCAAAGCAATCCAGTAGACAAGCTGCCGCTCATTGGCCAACCTACCCTTGTCTACCTCATCGCGATCCAGTAGAAGAGCTGCCACTCCCTGGCCATCGACCCTAGCCTACCTCAATATAATCCGGTAGATGAGCTGCCAATCCCTGGCCAGCCGACTCTAGCCTACCTCAATATAATCCAGTAGACGAGCTGCCACTCCCTTGCCAGCCGACCCTAGCCTACCTCACCGCGATCCAGTAGAAAAGCTGGCGCTCCCTGGCTAGCCGACCCTAGCCTAACTCACCAAGATCCAGTAGACAAACAGGCGCTCCCCGGCCAACCGACCCTTGCCTACCTTACCACGATCCAGTAGACAAGCTGCCGTTCCCTGGCCAGCCGACCTTAGCCTACCTCACCGAGATCCAGTATACAAGCTGCCGCTCCCTGGCCAGCCGACCCTTGCCTACCTCAACACGATCCAGTAGACGAGCTGCCAATCCCTGGCCAGCCGACAAGCTGGCTATCCCTGGCCTGCCGTACCCAGCCTACCTCACCGCGATCCAGTAGACACGTTGCCGCTCCCTGGCCAGGCGACCCTTGCCTACCTCAACGCGATCCAGTAGACGATCTGCCACTCCTTGGCCAGCCGACCATAGCCTACCTCAAAGTAATCCAGTAGATAAGCTGCCGCTCTTTGGCCAACCTCCCCTTGCCTACCTCAACGCGATCCAGTAGAAGAGCTGCCACTCCCTGGCCATCGACCCTAGCCTACCTCAATATAATACAGTAGATGAGCTGCCACTCCCTGGCCAGCCGACAGTAGCCTACCTCAATATAATTCAGTAGACGAGCTGCCACTCCCTGGACAGCCGACCCTAGCCTACCTCACCGCGATCCAGTAGACAAGCTGCCGCTCCCTGGCCAGCCGACCCTAGCCTACCTGAACGCGATCCAGTAGACGAGTTGCCACTCCCTGGCCAGCCAAACCTAGCCTACCTCAAAGCAATCCAGTAGACAAGCTGCCACTCTTTGGTCAACCTACCCTTGCCTACCTCAACGCGATCCAGTAGAAGAGCTTCCACTCCCTGGCCATCGACACTAGCCTACCTCAATATAATCCAGTAGATGAGCTTCCACTCCTTGGTGAGCCGACACTAGCCTACCTCAATATAATCCAGTAGACGAGCTGTCACTCCCTGGCCAGCCGACCCTCGCCTACCTCACCGCGATCCAGTAGACAAGCTGGCGCTCTCTGGCCAGCTGACCTTACCCTATCTCACCAGGATCCAGTAGCCAAACAGCCGCTCCCTGGCCAGCCAACCCTAGCCTACCTCACCGCGATCCAGTATAAAAGCTGGCGCTTCCTGGCTAGCCGACCTTAGCCTACCTAACCGAGATCCAGTGGACAAGCTGCCGCTCTCTGGCCAGCCGACCCTTGCCTGCATCAACTCGATCCAGTAGACGAGCTACCACTCCCTGGCCTGCCGCAAAGCTGCCGCCTCCTGGCCAGCCGACCCTAGCCTACCTCACCGCGATCCAGTATACAAGCTGCCGCTCCCTGGCCATCCGACCCTTACCTACCTCACCGCGGTCCATTAGACAAGCTGCCGCTCCCTGGCCAGCCGACCCTAGCCTACCTCAACGCGATCCAGTAGACGAGTTGCCACTCCCTGGCCAGCCGACCCAAGCCTACCTCAAAGCAATCCAGTAGACAAGCTGCCGCTCATTGGCCAACCTACCCTTGTCTACCTCATCGCGATCCAGTAGAAGAGCTGCCACTCCCTGGCCATCGACCCTAGCCTACCTCAATATAATCCGGTAGATGAGCTGCCAATCCCTGGCCAGCCGACTCTAGCCTACCTCAATATAATCCAGTAGACGAGCTGCCACTCCCTTGCCAGCCGACCCTAGCCTACCTCACCGCGATCCAGTAGAAAAGCTGGCGCTCCCTGGCTAGCCGACCCTAGCCTAACTCACCAAGATCCAGTAGACAAACAGGCGCTCCCCGGCCAACCGACCCTTGCCTACCTTACCACGATCCAGTAGACAAGCTGCCGTTCCCTGGCCAGCCGACCTTAGCCTACCTCACCGAGATCCAGTATACAAGCTGCCACTCCCTGGCCAGCCGACCCTTGCCTACCTCAACACGATCCAGTAGACGAGCTGCCAATCCCTGGCCAGGCGACAAGCTGGCTATCCCTGGCCTGCCGTACCCAGCCTACCTCACCGCGATCCAGTAGACACGTTGCCGCTCCCTGGCCAGGCGACCCTTGCCTACCTCAACGCGATCCAGTAGACGATCTGCCACTCCTTGGCCAGCCGACCATAGCCTACCTCAAAGTAATCCAGTAGATAAGCTGCCGCTCTTTGGCCAACCTCCCCTTGCCTACCTCAACGCGATCCAGTAGAAGAGCTGCCACTCCCTGGCCATCGACCCTAGCCTACCTCAATATAATACAGTAGATGAGCTGCCACTCCCTGGCCAGCCGACAGTAGCCTACCTCAATATAATTCAGTAGACGAGCTGCCACTCCCTGGACAGCCGATCCTAGCCTACCTCACCGCGATCCAGTAGACAAGCTGCCGCTCCCTGGCCAGCCGACCCTAGCCTACCTGAACGCGATCCAGTAGACGAGTTGCCACTCCCTGGCCAGCCAAACCTAGCCTACCTCAAAGCAATCCAGTAGACAAGCTGCCACTCTTTGGTCAACCTACCCTTGCCTACCTCAACGCGATCCAGTAGAAGAGCTTCCACTCCCTGGCCATCGACACTAGCCTACCTCAATATAATCCAGTAGATGAGCTTCCACTCCTTGGTGAGCCGACACTAGCCTACCTCAATATAATCCAGTAGACGAGCTGTCACTCCCTGGCCAGCCGACCCTCGCCTACCTCACCGCGATCCAGTAGACAAGCTGGCGCTCTCTGGCCAGCTGACCTTACCCTATCTCACCAGGATCCAGTAGCCAAACAGCCGCTCCCTGGCCAGCCAACCCTAGCCTACCTCACCGCGATCCAGTATAAAAGCTGGCGCTTCCTGGCTAGCCGACCTTAGCCTACCTAACCGAGATCCAGTGGACAAGCTGCCGCTCTCTGGCCAGCCGACCCTTGCCTGCATCAACTCGATCCAGTAGACGAGCTACCACTCCCTGGCCTGCCGCAAAGCTGCCGCCTCCTGGCCAGCCGACCCTAGCCTACCTCACCGCGATCCAGTATACAAGCTGCCGCTCCCTGGCCATCCGACCCTTACCTACCTCACCGCGGTCCATTAGACAAGCTGCCGCTCCCTGGCCAGCCGACCCTAGCCTACCTCAACGCGATCCAGTAGACGAGTTGCCACTCCCTGGCCAGCCGACCCAAGCCTACCTCAAAGCAATCCAGTAGACAAGCTGCCGCTCATTGGCCAACCTACCCTTGTCTACCTCATCGCGATCCAGTAGAAGAGCTGCCACTCCCTGGCCATCGACCCTAGCCTACCTCAATATAATCCGGTAGATGAGCTGCCAATCCCTGGCCAGCCGACTCTAGCCTACCTCAATATAATCCAGTAGACGAGCTGCCACTCCCTTGCCAGCCGACCCTAGCCTACCTCACCGCGATCCAGTAGAAAAGCTGGCGCTCCCTGGCTAGCCGACCCTAGCCTAACTCACCAAGATCCAGTAGACAAACAGGCGCTCCCCGGCCAACCGACCCTTGCCTACCTTACCACGATCCAGTAGACAAGCTGCCGTTCCCTGGCCAGCCGACCTTAGCCTACCTCACCGAGATCCAGTATACAAGCTGCCGCTCCCTGGCCAGCCGACCCTTGCCTACCTCAACACGATCCAGTAGACGAGCTGCCAATCCCTGGCCAGCCGACAAGCTGGCTATCCCTGGCCTGCCGTACCCAGCCTACCTCACCGCGATCCAGTAGACACGTTGCCGCTCCCTGGCCAGGCGACCCTTGCCTACCTCAACGCGATCCAGTAGACGATCTGCCACTCCTTGGCCAGCCGACCATAGCCTACCTCAAAGTAATCCAGTAGATAAGCTGCCGCTCTTTGGCCAACCTCCCCTTGCCTACCTCAACGCGATCCAGTAGAAGAGCTGCCACTCCCTGGCCATCGACCCTAGCCTACCTCAATATAATACAGTAGATGAGCTGCCACTCCCTGGCCAGCCGACAGTAGCCTACCTCAATATAATTCAGTAGACGAGCTGCCACTCCCTGGACAGCCGACCCTAGCCTACCTCACCGCGATCCAGTAGACAAGCTGCCGCTCCCTGGCCAGCCGACCCTAGCCTACCTGAACGCGATCCAGTAGACGAGTTGCCACTCCCTGGCCAGCCAAACCTAGCCTACCTCAAAGCAATCCAGTAGACAAGCTGCCACTCTTTGGTCAACCTACCCTTGCCTACCTCAACGCGATCCAGTAGAAGAGCTTCCACTCCCTGGCCATCGACACTAGCCTACCTCAATATAATCCAGTAGATGAGCTTCCACTCCTTGGTGAGCCGACACTAGCCTACCTCAATATAATCCAGTAGACGAGCTGTCACTCCCTGGCCAGCCGACCCTCGCCTACCTCACCGCGATCCAGTAGACAAGCTGGCGCTCTCTGGCCAGCTGACCTTACCCTATCTCACCAGGATCCAGTAGCCAAACAGCCGCTCCCTGGCCAGCCAACCCTAGCCTACCTCACCGCGATCCAGTATAAAAGCTGGCGCTTCCTGGCTAGCCGACCTTAGCCTACCTAACCGAGATCCAGTGGACAAGCTGCCGCTCTCTGGCCAGCCGACCCTTGCCTGCATCAACTCGATCCAGTAGACGAGCTACCACTCCCTGGCCTGCCGCAAAGCTGCCGCCTCCTGGCCAGCCGACCCTAGCCTACCTCACCGCGATCCAGTATACAAGCTGCCGCTCCCTGGCCATCCGACCCTTACCTACCTCACCGCGGTCCATTAGACAAGCTGCCGCTCCCTGGCCAGCCGACCCTAGCCTACCTCAACGCGATCCAGTAGACGAGTTGCCACTCCCTGGCCAGCCGACCCAAGCCTACCTCAAAGCAATCCAGTAGACAAGCTGCCGCTCATTGGCCAACCTACCCTTGTCTACCTCATCGCGATCCAGTAGAAGAGCTGCCACTCCCTGGCCATCGACCCTAGCCTACCTCAATATAATCCGGTAGATGAGCTGCCAATCCCTGGCCAGCCGACTCTAGCCTACCTCAATATAATCCAGTAGACGAGCTGCCACTCCCTTGCCAGCCGACCCTAGCCTACCTCACCGCGATCCAGTAGAAAAGCTGGCGCTCCCTGGCTAGCCGACCCTAGCCTAACTCACCAAGATCCAGTAGACAAACAGGCGCTCCCCGGCCAACCGACCCTTGCCTACCTTACCACGATCCAGTAGACAAGCTGCCGTTCCCTGGCCAGCCGACCTTAGCCTACCTCACCGAGATCCAGTATACAAGCTGCCGCTCCCTGGCCAGCCGACCCTTGCCTACCTCAACACGATCCAGTAGACGAGCTGCCAATCCCTGGCCAGGCGACAAGCTGGCTATCCCTGGCCTGCCGTACCCAGCCTACCTCACCGCGATCCAGTAGACACGTTGCCGCTCCCTGGCCAGGCGACCCTTGCCTACCTCAACGCGATCCAGTAGACGATCTGCCACTCCTTGGCCAGCCGACCATAGCCTACCTCAAAGTAATCCAGTAGATAAGCTGCCGCTCTTTGGCCAACCTCCCCTTGCCTACCTCAACGCGATCCAGTAGAAGAGCTGCCACTCCCTGGCCATCGACCCTAGCCTACCTCAATATAATACAGTAGATGAGCTGCCACTCCCTGGCCAGCCGACAGTAGCCTACCTCAATATAATTCAGTAGACGAGCTGCCACTCCCTGGACAGCCGATCCTAGCCTACCTCACCGCGATCCAGTAGACAAGCTGCCGCTCCCTGGCCAGCCGACCCTAGCCTACCTGAACGCGATCCAGTAGACGAGTTGCCACTCCCTGGCCAGCCAAACCTAGCCTACCTCAAAGCAATCCAGTAGACAAGCTGCCACTCTTTGGTCAACCTACCCTTGCCTACCTCAACGCGATCCAGTAGAAGAGCTTCCACTCCCTGGCCATCGACACTAGCCTACCTCAATATAATCCAGTAGATGAGCTTCCACTCCTTGGTGAGCCGACACTAGCCTACCTCAATATAATCCAGTAGACGAGCTGTCACTCCCTGGCCAGCCGACCCTCGCCTACCTCACCGCGATCCAGTAGACAAGCTGGCGCTCTCTGGCCAGCTGACCTTACCCTATCTCACCAGGATCCAGTAGCCAAACAGCCGCTCCCTGGCCAGCCAACCCTAGCCTACCTCACCGCGATCCAGTATAAAAGCTGGCGCTTCCTGGCTAGCCGACCTTAGCCTACCTAACCGAGATCCAGTGGACAAGCTGCCGCTCTCTGGCCAGCCGACCCTTGCCTGCATCAACTCGATCCAGTAGACGAGCTACCACTCCCTGGCCTGCCGCAAAGCTGCCGCCTCCTGGCCAGCCGACCCTAGCCTACCTCACCGCGATCCAGTATACAAGCTGCCGCTCCCTGGCCATCCGACCCTTACCTACCTCACCGCGGTCCATTAGACAAGCTGCCGCTCCCTGGCCAGCCGACCCTAGCCTACCTCAACGCGATCCAGTAGACGAGTTGCCACTCCCTGGCCAGCCGACCCAAGCCTACCTCAAAGCAATCCAGTAGACAAGCTGCCGCTCATTGGCCAACCTACCCTTGTCTACCTCATCGCGATCCAGTAGAAGAGCTGCCACTCCCTGGCCATCGACCCTAGCCTACCTCAATATAATCCGGTAGATGAGCTGCCAATCCCTGGCCAGCCGACTCTAGCCTACCTCAATATAATCCAGTAGACGAGCTGCCACTCCCTTGCCAGCCGACCCTAGCCTACCTCACCGCGATCCAGTAGAAAAGCTGGCGCTCCCTGGCTAGCCGACCCTAGCCTAACTCACCAAGATCCAGTAGACAAACAGGCGCTCCCCGGCCAACCGACCCTTGCCTACCTTACCACGATCCAGTAGACAAGCTGCCGTTCCCTGGCCAGCCGACCTTAGCCTACCTCACCGAGATCCAGTATACAAGCTGCCGCTCCCTGGCCAGCCGACCCTTGCCTACCTCAACACGATCCAGTAGACGAGCTGCCAATCCCTGGCCAGCCGACAAGCTGGCTATCCCTGGCCTGCCGTACCCAGCCTACCTCACCGCGATCCAGTAGACACGTTGCCGCTCCCTGGCCAGGCGACCCTTGCCTACCTCAACGCGATCCAGTAGACGATCTGCCACTCCTTGGCCAGCCGACCATAGCCTACCTCAAAGTAATCCAGTAGATAAGCTGCCGCTCTTTGGCCAACCTCCCCTTGCCTACCTCAACGCGATCCAGTAGAAGAGCTGCCACTCCCTGGCCATCGACCCTAGCCTACCTCAATATAATACAGTAGATGAGCTGCCACTCCCTGGCCAGCCGACAGTAGCCTACCTCAATATAATTCAGTAGACGAGCTGCCACTCCCTGGACAGCCGACCCTAGCCTACCTCACCGCGATCCAGTAGACAAGCTGCCGCTCCCTGGCCAGCCGACCCTAGCCTACCTGAACGCGATCCAGTAGACGAGTTGCCACTCCCTGGCCAGCCAAACCTAGCCTACCTCAAAGCAATCCAGTAGACAAGCTGCCACTCTTTGGTCAACCTACCCTTGCCTACCTCAACGCGATCCAGTAGAAGAGCTTCCACTCCCTGGCCATCGACACTAGCCTACCTCAATATAATCCAGTAGATGAGCTTCCACTCCTTGGTGAGCCGACACTAGCCTACCTCAATATAATCCAGTAGACGAGCTGTCACTCCCTGGCCAGCCGACCCTCGCCTACCTCACCGCGATCCAGTAGACAAGCTGGCGCTCTCTGGCCAGCTGACCTTACCCTATCTCACCAGGATCCAGTAGCCAAACAGCCGCTCCCTGGCCAGCCAACCCTAGCCTACCTCACCGCGATCCAGTATAAAAGCTGGCGCTTCCTGGCTAGCCGACCTTAGCCTACCTAACCGAGATCCAGTGGACAAGCTGCCGCTCTCTGGCCAGCCGACCCTTGCCTGCATCAACTCGATCCAGTAGACGAGCTACCACTCCCTGGCCTGCCGCAAAGCTGCCGCCTCCTGGCCAGCCGACCCTAGCCTACCTCACCGCGATCCAGTATACAAGCTGCCGCTCCCTGGCCATCCGACCCTTACCTACCTCACCGCGGTCCATTAGACAAGCTGCCGCTCCCTGGCCAGCCGACCCTAGCCTACCTCAACGCGATCCAGTAGACGAGTTGCCACTCCCTGGCCAGCCGACCCAAGCCTACCTCAAAGCAATCCAGTAGACAAGCTGCCGCTCATTGGCCAACCTACCCTTGTCTACCTCATCGCGATCCAGTAGAAGAGCTGCCACTCCCTGGCCATCGACCCTAGCCTACCTCAATATAATCCGGTAGATGAGCTGCCAATCCCTGGCCAGCCGACTCTAGCCTACCTCAATATAATCCAGTAGACGAGCTGCCACTCCCTTGCCAGCCGACCCTAGCCTACCTCACCGCGATCCAGTAGAAAAGCTGGCGCTCCCTGGCTAGCCGACCCTAGCCTAACTCACCAAGATCCAGTAGACAAACAGGCGCTCCCCGGCCAACCGACCCTTGCCTACCTTACCACGATCCAGTAGACAAGCTGCCGTTCCCTGGCCAGCCGACCTTAGCCTACCTCACCGAGATCCAGTATACAAGCTGCCACTCCCTGGCCAGCCGACCCTTGCCTACCTCAACACGATCCAGTAGACGAGCTGCCAATCCCTGGCCAGGCGACAAGCTGGCTATCCCTGGCCTGCCGTACCCAGCCTACCTCACCGCGATCCAGTAGACACGTTGCCGCTCCCTGGCCAGGCGACCCTTGCCTACCTCAACGCGATCCAGTAGACGATCTGCCACTCCTTGGCCAGCCGACCATAGCCTACCTCAAAGTAATCCAGTAGATAAGCTGCCGCTCTTTGGCCAACCTCCCCTTGCCTACCTCAACGCGATCCAGTAGAAGAGCTGCCACTCCCTGGCCATCGACCCTAGCCTACCTCAATATAATACAGTAGATGAGCTGCCACTCCCTGGCCAGCCGACAGTAGCCTACCTCAATATAATTCAGTAGACGAGCTGCCACTCCCTGGACAGCCGATCCTAGCCTACCTCACCGCGATCCAGTAGACAAGCTGCCGCTCCCTGGCCAGCCGACCCTAGCCTACCTGAACGCGATCCAGTAGACGAGTTGCCACTCCCTGGCCAGCCAAACCTAGCCTACCTCAAAGCAATCCAGTAGACAAGCTGCCACTCTTTGGTCAACCTACCCTTGCCTACCTCAACGCGATCCAGTAGAAGAGCTTCCACTCCCTGGCCATCGACACTAGCCTACCTCAATATAATCCAGTAGATGAGCTTCCACTCCTTGGTGAGCCGACACTAGCCTACCTCAATATAATCCAGTAGACGAGCTGTCACTCCCTGGCCAGCCGACCCTCGCCTACCTCACCGCGATCCAGTAGACAAGCTGGCGCTCTCTGGCCAGCTGACCTTACCCTATCTCACAAGGATCCAGTAGCCAAACAGCCGCTCCCTGGCCAGCCAACCCTAGCCTACCTCACCGCGATCCAGTATAAAAGCTGGCGCTTCCTGGCTAGCCGACCTTAGCCTACCTAACCGAGATCCAGTGGACAAGCTGCCGCTCTCTGGCCAGCCGACCCTTGCCTGCATCAACTCGATCCAGTAGACGAGCTACCACTCCCTGGCCTGCCGCAAAGCTGCCGCCTCCTGGCCAGCCGACCCTAGCCTACCTCACCGCGATCCAGTATACAAGCTGCCGCTCCCTGGCCATCCGACCCTTACCTACCTCACCGCGGTCCATTAGACAAGCTGCCGCTCCCTGGCCAGCCGACCCTAGCCTACCTCAACGCGATCCAGTAGACGAGTTGCCACTCCCTGGCCAGCCGACCCAAGCCTACCTCAAAGCAATCCAGTAGACAAGCTGCCGCTCATTGGCCAACCTACCCTTGTCTACCTCATCGCGATCCAGTAGAAGAGCTGCCACTCCCTGGCCATCGACCCTAGCCTACCTCAATATAATCCGGTAGATGAGCTGCCAATCCCTGGCCAGCCGACTCTAGCCTACCTCAATATAATCCAGTAGACGAGCTGCCACTCCCTTGCCAGCCGACCCTAGCCTACCTCACCGCGATCCAGTAGAAAAGCTGGCGCTCCCTGGCTAGCCGACCCTAGCCTAACTCGCCAAGATCCAGTAGACAAACAGGCGCTCCCCGGCCAACCGACCCTTGCCTACCTTACCACGATCCAGTAGACAAGCTGCCGTTCCCTGGCCAGCCGACCTTAGCCTACCTCACCGAGATCCAGTATACAAGCTGCCGCTCCCTGGCCAGCCGACCCTTGCCTACCTCAACACGATCCAGTAGACGAGCTGCCAATCCCTGGCCAGCCGACAAGCTGGCTATCCCTGGCCTGCCGTACCCAGCCTACCTCACCGCGATCCAGTAGACACGTTGCCGCTCCCTGGCCAGGCGACCCTTGCCTACCTCAACGCGATCCAGTAGACGATCTGCCACTCCTTGCCAGCCGACCATAGCCTACCTCAAAGTAATCCAGTAGATAAGCTGCCCGCTCTTTGGCAACCTACCCTTGCCTTACCTCAAACGCGATCCAGTAGAAGAGCTGCCACTCCCTGGCCATCGACCCTAGCCTACCTCAATATAATACAGTAGATGAGCTGCCACTCCCTGGCCAGCCGACAGTAGCCTACCTCAATATAATTCAGTAGACGAGCTGCCACTCCCTGGACAAACCGACCCCAGCCTACCCCACCGCGATCCAGTAGACAAGCTGCCGCTCCCTGGCCAGCCGACCCTTTCCTACCTAACGCGATCCAGTTGCGAGTTGCCCCTCCCTGGCCCGCCAACCTAGCCTACCCCAAAGCAATCCAGTAGACAAGCTGCCCTCTTTGGCAACCTACCCTTGCCTACCTCAACGCGATCCAGTAGAAGAGCTTCCACTCCCTGGCCATCGACCCCTAGCCTACCTCAATATAATCCCGTAGATGAGCTTCCACCCTGGAGCCGCCTAGCCTCCTCAAAATAATCAGTAGACAGCTGCCCCTCCCCGCCAGCCGACCCAGCCTACCTCACCGCGATCCAGTAGACAAGCTCGCTCCTGGCCAGCCGACCTACCTATCTCACCAGGATCCGTAGCAAACAGCCGCTCCCTGGCCAGCAACCCTTGCCTACCTTACCCGATCCGTAAAAGCTGGGGCCTTCCGGCAGCCGACCTTAGCTACCTACCGAGATCCAGTACAAAGCTGCCGCTCCCCTTTGGGCCCGCCGACCTTGCCTACCTCAACCGATCAGTAGACGAGCTCCACTCCCTGGGCCGAAAACCGCAGCCCCCGGCTATCCCTGGCCCAAGCCGTCCCCAGCCCTACCTCCCCCCGCGTCCATTTGACAACTGGCCCCTCCCTGGCCAGCCGACCCTTGCCTACCTCAACGCGATCCAGTAGACGATTGCCACTCCCCCCGGGCCCGCCGACCAAGCCTACCTCAAAGCAATCCAGTAGACAAGCTGCCGCTCTTTTGGGCCAACCTCCTTGCCCACCTCAACGCGATCCAGTAGAAGAGCTGCCACTCCCTGGCCATCGACCCTAGCCTACCTCAATATAATGGTAGATGAGCTGCCAACCCTGGCCAGCCCACTAGCCTACCTCAATTTTAAAACAGTAGACGAGCTGCCCACTCCCTTTCCCGCCGACCCTAGCCTACCTCACCGCGATCCAGTAAGAAAGCTGGCCCCTCCCTGGCCCAGCCCCCCATTAGCCACCTCAACCGATGATTCCAGTAGAAAGCTGCCTCCCGGCCAGCCCCCTTGGGCCCACCTCCGATCCGTTAAAAGCTGCCGCTCCCTGCAGCCGACCTTGCCTACTAACCGATCCAGTAAACCCCAACCCCGCCCCCGCTTTCCCCGGCCGCCGACCCAGCTACCTCACCGGATCCAGTAGACAAGTTTCCGTCCCTGGCCAGGCGACCCTTGCCTACCTCAAACTCGATCCAGCAGACAAGCTACCACTCCTTGCCAGGCGACAAGCTGCCCCTCCCTGGCCAGCGACCCTGGCCCTACCTCACCGCGATCCCGTAGGACAGCTGCGTCCCTGGTATCCGACCTTTATCTATCCCCACAGCGAATCAATTAGACAAGCTGCCGCTCCCTGGCCAGCCGACCCTAGCCTACCTCAACGCGATCCAGCAGACGAGTTGCCACTCCCTGGCCATCCGACCCTAGCCTACCTCAAAGCAATCCAGTAGACAAGCTGCCGGTCTTTGACCAACCTACCCTTGCCTACGTCAACACGATCCAGTAGAAGAGCTGCCATTCCCTGGCCATCGACACTAGCCTACCTCAATATAATCCAGTAGATGAGCTGCCACTCCCTGGCCAGCCGACCCTAGCCTACCTCAATATAATCTAGTAGACGAGCTGCCACTCCCTGGCCAGCCGACCCTAGCCTACATCACCGCGATCCAGTAGACAAGCTACCGCTCCCTGGCCAGCCGACCCTAGCCTAACTCACCAAGATCCAGTAGACAAACAGCCGCTCCCTGGCCAGCCGACCCTTGCCTACCTTACCGCGATCCAGTAGACAAGCTGCCGTTCCTTGGCCATCCGACCCTTGCTTACCTCACCGAGATCCAGTAGACAAGCTGCCGCTCCCTGGCCAGCCGACCCTTGCCTACCTCAACTCGATCCAGTAGACGAGCTGCCACTCCCTGGCGAGCCGACAAGCTTCCGCTCCCTGGCCAGCCGTCCCCAGCCTACTTCACCGCGATCCAGTAGACACGCTGCCGCTCCCTGGCCAGGCGACCCTTGCTTACCTCAACGCGATGCAGTAGACGAACTGCCACTCCTTGCCCAGCCGACAATAGCCTACCTCAAAGCAATCCAGTAGACAAGCTGCCGCTCTTTGGCCAACCTACCCTTGCCTACCTCAACGCGATCCAGTAGAAGAGCTGCCACTCCCTGGCCATCGACCCTAGCCTACCTCAATATAATATAGCAGATGAGCTGTCACTGCCTGGCCAGCCGACCCTAGCCTACCTCAATATAATTCAGTAGACGAACTGCCACTCCCTAGACAGCCGACACTAGCCTACCTCACCGCGATCCAGTAGAGAAGCTGCCACTCCCTGGCCAGCCGACATTAGCCTACCTCACCGATATCCAGTAGAGAAGCTGCCACTCCCTGGCCAGCCGACATTAGCCTACCTCACCGCGATCCAGTAAACAAGCTGCCGCTTCCTGGCCAGCTGACCATAGCCTACCTTACCGCGATCCAGTAAACAAGCTGGCGCTCCCTGGCCAGCCGACCTTAGCGTACCTCACCGAGATGCAGTAGACAAGCTGCCGCTCCCTGGCCAGCTGACCCTTGCCTACATCAACTCGATCCAGTAGACGAGCTACCACTCCCTGGCCAGCCGACAAGCTGCCGCTCCCTTGCCAGCCGAACCTTGCCTACCTCACCGCGATACATTAGATAAGCTGCCACTCCCTGGCTATCCGACCCTTACCTACCTCACCGCCATCCATTAGACAAGCTGCCGCTCCCTGGCTAGCCGACCCTAGCCTACCTGAAAGCGATCCAGTAGACGAGTTGCCACTCCCTGGCCAGCCAAACCTAGCCTACCTCAAAGGAATCCAGTAGACAAGCTGCCGGTCTTTGGTCAACCTACCCTTGCCTACCTCAACGCGATCCAGTAGAAGAGCTTCCACTCCCTGGCCATCGACCCTAGCCTACCTCAATATAATCCAGTAGATGAGCTTCCACTCCTTGGTGAGCCGACACTAGCCTACCTCAATATAATCCAGTAGACGAGCTGTCACTCCCTGGCCAGCCGACCCTCGCCTACTTCACCGCGATCCAGTAGACAAGCTGGCGCTCTCTGGCCAGCTGACCTTACCCTAACTCACAGGATCCAGTAGATGAGCTGCCACTACCTGCCAGCCGACAGTAGCCTACCTCAATATAATTCAGTAGACGAGCTGCCACTCCCTGGCCAGCCGACCCTAGCCTACCTCACCGCGATCCAGTAGACAAGCTGCCGCTCCCTGGCCAGCCGACATTAGCCTACCTCACCGAGATCCAGTAGACAAGCTGCCGCTCACTGGCCAGCCGACCCTTGCCTACCTCAACGTGATCCAGTAGTCAAGCTGCCACTCCCTGGCCAGCCGACCCTAGCCTAACTCAACGCGATCCAGTAGACAAGCTGCCGCTCCCTGGCCGGCCGACCCTAGCCTACCTCAACGCGATCCAGTAGACGAGTTGCCACTCCCTGGCCAGCCGACCCTAGCCTACCTCAAAGTAATCCAGTAGACAAACTGCCGCTCATTGGCCAACCTACCCTTGTCTACCTCATCGCGATCCAGTAGAATAGCTACCACTCCCTGGCCATCGACACTAACCTACCTCAATATAATCCAGTAGATGAGCTGCCAATCCCTGGCCTACCTCAATATAATCCAGTAGACGAGCTGCCACTCTCTGGCCAGCCGACCCTAGCCTACCTCACCGCGATCCAGTAGAAAAGCTGGCGCTCCCTGGCTAGCCGACCCTAGCCTAACTCACCAGGATCCAGTAGACAAACAGGCGCTCCCCGGCCAACCGACCCTTGCCTACCTTACCACGATCCAGTAGACAAGCTGCCGTTCCCTGGCCAGCCGACCTTAGCCTACCTCACCGAGATCCAGTATACAAGCTGCCGCTCCCTGTTCAGCCGACCCTTGCCTACCTCAACACGATCCAGTAGACGAGCTGCCACTCCCTGGCCAGCCGACATGCTGTCTATCCCTGGCCTGCCGTACCCAGCCTACCTCACCGCGATCCAGTAGACACGTTGCCGCTCCCTGGCCAGGCGACCCTTGCCTACCTCAACGCGATCCAGTAGACGACCTGCCACTCCTTGGCCAGCCGACCCTAGCCTACCTCAAAGCAATCCAGTAGATAAGCTGCCGCTCTTTGGCCAACCTACCCTTGCCTACCTCAACGCGATCCAGTAGAAGAGATGCCACTCACTGGCCATCGACCCTAGCCTACCTCAATATAATATAGTAGATGAGCTGCCACTACCTGGCCAGCCGACAGTAGCCTACCTCAATATAATTCAGTAGACGAGCTGCCGCTCCCTGGCCAGACGACCCAAACATACCTCACCGCGATCCAGTAGAGAAGCTGCTGTTCCCTGGCCTGCCGACCCTTGCCTACCTCAACGCGATCTAGTAGACAAGCTGCCGCTCCCTGGCCAGCTGACCCTAGCCTACCTCAACGCGATCCAGGTAGACGAGCTGCCACTCCCTGGCCAGCCGACCCTAGCCTACCTCAAACGCGATCCAGTAGACAAGCTGCCGCTCCCTGGCCAGCCAACCTTAGCCTACCTCACCGAGATCCAGTAGACAAGCTGCCGCTCCCTGGCCAGCTGACCCTAGCTTACCTTACCGCGATCCAGTAGACAAGCTGCCGCTCCCTGGCCAGCCGACCTTAGCCTACCTCACCGAGATCCAGTAGACAAGCTGCCGCTCCCTGGCCAGCCGACCTTTGCCTACCTGAACTCGATCCAGTAGACGAGCTACCACTCCGTCGCCAGCCGACAAACTGCCCCTCCATGCCCAGCCGACCCTAGGCCTACCTAACCGCGATCCAGCAGACAATCTGCCGCTCCCTGGCTATCCGACCGTTACCTACCTCACAGCGATCCATTAGACGAGCTGCCGCTCCTTGGCCAGCCGACCCTAGCCTACCTCAACGCGATCCAGTAGACGAGTTGCCACTCCTGGCCAGCTGACCCTAGCCTACCTCAAAGCAATCCAGTAGACAAGCTGCCGCTCTTTGGCCAACCTATCCTTGTCTATGTCAACACGATGCAGTAGAAGAGCTGCCACTCCCTGGCCATCGACGCTAGCCTACCTCAATATAATCCAGTAGATGAGCTGTCACTCCCTGGCCAGCCGACCCTAGCCTACCTCAATATAATCCAGTAGACGAGGTGCCACTCCCTGGCAGCCGACCCTAGCCTACCTCACCGCGATCCAGTAGACAAGCTTCCGCTCCCTGGCCAGCTGACCCTAGCCTACCTCAACGCGATCCAGTAGACGAGCTGCCACTCCCTGGCCAGCCGACAAGCTGCCGCTCTCTGGCAAGCCGCCCCTAGCCTACTTCACCGCGATCCAGTAGACACGCTGCCGCTCCTTGGCCAGGCGACCCTTGCCTACGTCAACGCGATCCAGTAGACGAGCTGCCACTCCCTGCACAGCCGACACTAGCCTACCTCAAAGCAATCCAGTAGACAAGCTGCCGCTCTTTGGCCAACCTACCCTTGCCTACCTCAACGCGATCCAGTAGAAGAGCTGCCACTCCCTGGCCATCGACCCTAGCCTACCTCAATATAATATAGCAGATGAGCTGCCACTCCCTGGCCAGCCGACCCTAGCCTACCTCAATATAATTCAGTAGACGAACTGCCACTCCCTAGGCAGCCGAATCTAGCCTACCTCACCGCGATCCAGTAGAGAAGCTGCCGCTCCCTGGCCAGCCGACATTAGCCTACCTCATCGAGATCCAGTAGACAAGCTGCCGCTCTCTGGCCAGCCGACCCTAGCCTACCTCACCGCGATCCAGTAGAAAAGCTGCCGCTCCCTGGCAAGCCGACCTTGGCCTACCTCACCGAGATTCAGTAGACAAGCTGCCGCTCACAGGCAGCCGACCCTTGCCTACCTCAACGTGATCCAGTAGTCGAGCTGCCACTCCCTGGCCAGCCGACAAGCTGCCGCTCCCTGGCCAGACGACCCAAACATACCTCACCGCGATCCAGTAGAGAAGCTGCTGTTCCCTGGCCTGCCGACCCTTGCCTACCTCAACGCGATCTAGTAGACAAGCTGCCGCTCCCTGGCCAGCTGACCCTAGCCTACCTCAACGCGATCCAGTAGACGAGCTGCCACTCCCTGGCCAGCCGACCCTAGCCTACCTCAACGCGATCCAGTAGACAAGCTGCCGCTCCCTGGCCGGCCGACCCTAGCCTACCTCAACGCGATCCAGTAGACGAGTTGCCACTCCCTGGCCAGCCGACCCTAGCCTACCTCAAAGTAATCCAGTAGAAAAACTGCCGCTCATTGGCCAACCTACCCTTGTCTACCTCATCGCGATCCAGTAGAATAGCTACCACTCCCTGGCCATTGACACTAACCTACCTCAATATAATCCAGTAGATGAGCTGCCAATCCCTGGCCAGCCGACCCTAGCCTACCTCAATATAATCCAGTAGACGAGCTGCCACTCTCTGGCCAGCCGACCCTAGCCTACCTCACCGCGATCCAGTAGAAAAGCTGGCGCTCCCTGGCTAGCCGACCCTAGCCTAACTCACCAGGATCCAGTAGACAAACAGGCGCTCCCCGGCCAACCGACCCTTGCCTACCTTACCACGATCCAGTAGACAAGCTGCCGTTCCCTGGCCAGCCGACCTTAGCCTACCTCACCGAGATCCAGTATACAAGCTGCCGCTCCCTGGTCAGCCGACCCTTGCCTACCTCAACACGATCCAGTAGACGAGCTGCCACTCCCTGGCCAGCCGACATGCTGTCTATCCCTGGCCTGCCGTACCCAGCCTACCTCACCGCGATCCAGTAGACACGTTGCCGCTCCCTGGCCAGGCGACCCTTGCCTACCTCAACGCGATCCAGTAAACGACCTGCCACTCCTTGGCCAGCCGACCCTAGCCTACCTCAAAGCAATACAGTAGATAAGCTGCCGCTCTTTGGCCAACCTACCCTTGCCTACCTCAACGCGATCCAGTAGAAGAGATGCCACTCACTGGCCATCGACCCTAGCCTACCTCAATATAATATAGTAGATGAGCTGCCACTACCTGGCCAGCCGACAGTAGCCTACCTCAATATAATTCAGTAGACGAGCTGCCACTCCCTGGACAGCCGACCCTAGCCTACCTCACCGCGATCCAGTAGACAAGCTGCCGCTCCCTGGCCAGCCGACATTAGCCTACCTCACCGAGATCCAGTAGACAAGCTGCCGCTCACTGGCCAGCCGACCCTTGCCTACCTCAACGTGATCCAGTAGTCAAGCTGCCACTCCCTGGCCAGTCGACCCTAGCCTACCTCACCGCGATCCAGTAGACACGTTGCCGCTTCCTGGCCAGGCGACCCTTGCCTACCTCAACGCGATCCAGTAGACGACCTGCCACTCCCTGGCCAGCCGACCCTAGCCTACCTCAAAGCAATCCAGTAGATAAGCTGCCGCTCTTTGGCCAACCTACCCTTGCCTACCTCAACGCGATCCAGTAGAAGAGATGCCACTCACTGGCCATCGACCCTAGCCTACCTCAATATAATATAGTAGATGAGCTGCCACTACCTGGCCAGCCGACAGTAGCCTACCTCAATATAATTCAGTAGACGAGCTGCCACTCCCTGGACAGCCGACCCTAGCCTACCTCACCGCGATCCAGTAGACAAGCTGCCGCTCCCTGGCCAGCCGACATTAGCCTACCTCACCGAGATCCAGTAGACAAGCTGCCGCTCACTGGCCAGCCGACCCTTGCCTACCTCAACGTGATCCAGTAGTCAAGCTGCCACTCCCTGGCCAGCCGACCCTAGCCTAACTCAACGCGATCCAGTAGACAAGCTGCCGCTCCCTGGCCGGCCGACCCTAGCCTACCTCAACGCGATCCAGTAGACGAGTTGCCACTCCCTGGCCAGCCGACCCTAGCCTACCTCAAAGTAATCCAGTAGACAAACTGCCGCTCATTGGCCAACCTACCCTTGTCTACCTCATCGCGATCCAGTAGAATAGCTACCACTCCCTGGCCATCGACACTAACCTACCTCAATATAATCCAGTAGATGAGCTGCCAATCCCTGGCCTACCTCAATATAATCCAGTAGACGAGCTGCCACTCTCTGGCCAGCCGACCCTAGCCTACCTCACCGCGATCCAGTAGAAAAGCTGGCGCTCCCTGGCTAGCCGACCCTAGCCTAACTCACCAGGATCCAGTAGACAAACAGGCGCTCCCCGGCCAACCGACCCTTGCCTACCTTACCACGATCCAGTAGACAAGCTGCCGTTCCCTGGCCAGCCGACCTTAGCCTACCTCACCGAGATCCAGTATACAAGCTGCCGCTCCCTGTTCAGCCGACCCTTGCCTACCTCAACACGATCCAGTAGACGAGCTGCCACTCCCTGGCCAGCCGACATGCTGTCTATCCCTGGCCTGCCGTACCCAGCCTACCTCACCGCGATCCAGTAGACACGTTGCCGCTCCCTGGCCAGGCGACCCTTGCCTACCTCAACGCGATCCAGTAGACGACCTGCCACTCCTTGGCCAGCCGACCCTAGCCTACCTCAAAGCAATCCAGTAGATAAGCTGCCGCTCTTTGGCCAACCTACCCTTGCCTACCTCAACGCGATCCAGTAGAAGAGATGCCACTCACTGGCCATCGACCCTAGCCTACCTCAATATAATATAGTAGATGAGCTGCCACTACCTGGCCAGCCGACAGTAGCCTACCTCAATATAATTCAGTAGACTAGCTGCCGCTCCCTGGCCAGACGACCCAAACATACCTCACCGCGATCCAGTAGAGAAGCTGCTGTTCCCTGGCCTGCCGACCCTTGCCTACCTCAACGCGATCTAGTAGACAAGCTGCCGCTCCCTGGCCAGCTGACCCTAGCCTACCTCAACGCGATCCAGTAGACGAGCTGCCACTCCCTGGCCAGCCGACCCTAGCCTACCTCAACGCGATCCAGTAGACAAGCTGCCGCTCCCTGGCCAGCCAACCTTAGCCTACCTCACCGAGATCCAGTAGACAAGCTGCCGCTCCCTGGCCAGCTGACCCTAGCTTACCTTACCGCGATCCAGTAGACAAGCTGCCGCTCCCTGGCCAGCCGACCTTAGCCTACCTCACCGAGATCCAGTAGACAAGCTGCCGCTCCCTGGCCAGCCGACCTTTGCCTACCTGAACTCGATCCAGTAGACGAGCTACCACTCCGTCGCCAGCCGACAAACTGCCCCTCCATGCCCAGCCGACCCTAGCCTACCTAACCGCGATCCAGCAGACAATCTGCCGCTCCCTGGCTATCCGACCGTTACCTACCTCACAGCGATCCATTAGACGAGCTGCCGCTCCTTGGCCAGCCGACCCTAGCCTACCTCAACGCGATCCAGTAGACGAGTTGCCACTCCCTGGCCAGCTGACCCTAGCCTACCTCAAAGCAATCCAGTAGACAAGCTGCCGCTCTTTGGCCAACCTATCCTTGTCTATGTCAACACGATGCAGTAGAAGAGCTGCCACTCCTTGGCCATCGACGCTAGCCTACCTCAATATAATCCAGTAGATGAGCTGTCACTCCCTGGCCAGCCGACCCTAGCCTACCTCAATATAATCCAGTAGACGAGGTGCCACTCCCTGGCAGCCGACCCTAGCCTACCTCACCGCGATCCAGTAGACAAGCTTCCGCTCCCTGGCCAGCTGACCCTAGCCTACCTCAACGCGATCCAGTAGACGAGCTGCCACTCCCTGGCCAGCCGACAAGCTGCCGCTCTCTGGCAAGCCGCCCCTAGCCTACTTCACCGCGATCCAGTAGACACGCTGCCGCTCCTTGGCCAGGCGACCCTTGCCTACGTCAACGCGATCCAGTAGACGAGCTGCCACTCCCTGCACAGCCGACACTAGCCTACCTCAAAGCAATCCAGTAGACAAGCTGCCGCTCTTTGGCCAACCTACCCTTGCCTACCTCAACGCGATCCAGTAGAAGAGCTGCCACTCCCTGGCCATCGACCCTAGCCTACCTCAATATAATATAGCAGATGAGCTGCCACTCCCTGGCCAGCCGACCCTAGCCTACCTCAATATAATTCAGTAGACGAACTGCCACTCCCTAGGCAGCCGAATCTAGCCTACCTCACCGCGATCCAGTAGAGAAGCTGCCGCTCCCTGGCCAGCCGACATTAGCCTACCTCATCGAGATCCAGTAGACAAGCTGCCGCTCTCTGGCCAGCCGACCCTAGCCTACCTCACCGCGATCCAGTAGAAAAGCTGCCGCTCCCTGGCAAGCCGACCTTGGCCTACCTCACCGAGATTCAGTAGACAAGCTGCCGCTCACAGGCAGCCGACCCTTGCCTACCTCAACGTGATCCAGTAGTCGAGCTGCCACTCCCTGGCCAGCCGACAAGCTGCCGCTCCCTGGCCAGACGACCCAAACATACCTCACCGCGATCCAGTAGAGAAGCTGCTGTTCCCTGGCCTGCCGACCCTTGCCTACCTCAACGCGATCTAGTAGACAAGCTGCCGCTCCCTGGCCAGCTGACCCTAGCCTACCTCAACGCGATCCAGTAGACGAGCTGCCACTCCCTGGCCAGCCGACCCTAGCCTACCTCAACGCGATCCAGTAGACAAGCTGCCGCTCCCTGGCCGGCCGACCCTAGCCTACCTCAACGCGATCCAGTAGACGAGTTGCCACTCCCTGGCCAGCCGACCCTAGCCTACCTCAAAGTAATCCAGTAGACAAACTGCCGCTCATTGGCCAACCTACCCTTGTCTACCTCATCGCGATCCAGTAGAATAGCTACCACTCCCTGGCCATCGACACTAACCTACCTCAATATAATCCAGTAGATGAGCTGCCAATCCCTGGCCAGCCGACCCTAGCCTACCTCAATATAATCCAGTAGACGAGCTGCCACTCTCTGGCCAGCCGACCCTAGCCTACCTCACCGCGATCCAGTAGAAAAGCTGGCGCTCCCTGGCTAGCCGACCCTAGCCTAACTCACCAGGATCCAGTAGACAAACAGGCGCTCCCCGGCCAACCGACCCTTGCCTACCTTACCACGATCCAGTAGACAAGCTGCCGTTCCCTGGCCAGCCGACCTTAGCCTACCTCACCGAGATCCAGTATACAAGCTGCCGCTCCCTGGTCAGCCGACCCTTGCCTACCTCAACACGATCCAGTAGACGAGCTGCCACTCCCTGGCCAGCCGACATGCTGTCTATCCCTGGCCTGCCGTACCCAGCCTACCTCACCGCGATCCAGTAGACACGTTGCCGCTCCCTGGCCAGGCGACCCTTGCCTACCTCAACGCGATCCAGTAAACGACCTGCCACTCCTTGGCCAGCCGACCCTAGCCTACCTCAAAGCAATACAGTAGATAAGCTGCCGCTCTTTGGCCAACCTACCCTTGCCTACCTCAACGCGATCCAGTAGAAGAGATGCCACTCACTGGCCATCGACCCTAGCCTACCTCAATATAATATAGTAGATGAGCTGCCACTACCTGGCCAGCCGACAGTAGCCTACCTCAATATAATTCAGTAGACGAGCTGCCACTCCCTGGACAGCCGACCCTAGCCTACCTCACCGCGATCCAGTAGACAAGCTGCCGCTCCCTGGCCAGCCGACATTAGCCTACCTCACCGAGATCCAGTAGACAAGCTGCCGCTCACTGGCCAGCCGACCCTTGCCTACCTCAACGTGATCCAGTAGTCAAGCTGCCACTCCCTGGCCAGTCGACCCTAGCCTAACTCAACGCGATCCAGTAGACAAGCTGCTGCTCCCTGGCCAGCCGACCCTTGCCTACCTCAACGCGATCTAGTAGACAAGCTGCCGCTCCCTGGGCAGCTGACCCTAGCCTACCTCAACGCGATCCAGTAGACGAGCTGCCACTCCCTGGCCAGCCGACCCTAGCCTACCTCACCGCGATCCAGTAGACAAGTTGCCGCTCCCTGGCAAGCCGACCTTAGCCCACCTCACCGAGATCCAGTAGACAAGCTGCCGCTCCCTGGCCAGCTGACCCTAGCCCAACTTACCGCGATCCAGTAGACAAGCTGCCGCTCCCTGGCCAGCCGACCTTAGCCTACCTCACCGAGATCCAGTAGACAAGCTGCCGCTCCCTGGCGAGCCGACCCTTGCCTACCTCAACTCGATCCAGCAGACGAGTTACCACTCCTTGGCCAGCCGACAAGCTGCCACTCCCTGGCCAGCCGACCCTGGCCTACCTCACCGCGATCCAGTAGACAAGTTGCCGCTCCCTGGCTATCCGACCCTTACCTACCCCACAGCGATCCATTAGACAAGCTGCCGCTCCCTGGCCAGCCGACCCTATCCTACCTCAACGGGATCCAGCAGACGAGTTGCCACTCCCTGTCCATCCGACCCTAGCCTACCTCAAAGCAATCCAGTAGACAAGCTGCCGGTCTTTGGCCAACCTACCCTTGCCTACGTCAACACGATCCAGTAGAAGAGCTGCCATTCCCTGGCCATCGACCCTAGCCTACCTCAATATAATCCAGTAGATGAGCTGCCACTCCCTGGCCAGCCGACCCTAGCCTACCTCAATATATTCCAGTAGACGAGCTGCCACTCCCTGGCCAGCCGACCCTAGCCTACATCACCGCGATCCAGTAGACAAGCTGCCGCTCAATGGCCAGGTGTCCCTAGCCTAACTCACCAAGATCCAGTAGACAAAAAGCCGCTCCCTGGCCAGCCGACCCTTGCCTACCTTACCGCTATCCAGTAGACAAGCTGCCGTTCCCTGGCCATCCGACCCTTGCCTACCTCACCGAGATCCAGTAGACAAGCTTCCGCTCCCTGGCCAGCCGACCCTTGCCTACCTCAACTCGATCCAGTAGACGAGCTGCCACTCCCTGGCGAGCCGACAAGCTTCCGCTCCCTGGCCAGCCGACCCCAGCCTACTTCACCGCGATCCAGTAGACACGCTGCCGCTCCCTGGCCTGGCGACCCTTGCCTACCTCAACGCGATGAAGTAGACGAGCTGCCACTCCTTGCCCAGCCGACAATAGCGTACCTCAAAGCAATCCAGTAGACAAGCTGCCGCTCTTTGGCCAACCTACCCCTGCCTACCTCAACGCGATCCAGTAGAAGAGCTGCCATTCCCTGGCCATCGACCCTAGCCTACCTCAATATAATATAGCAGATGAGCTGCCACTCCCTGGCCAGCCGACAGTAGCCTACCTCAATATAATTCAGTAGACGAGCTGCCACTCCCTGGACAGCCGACCCTAGCCTACCTCACCGCGATCCAGTAGACAAGCTGCCGCTCCCTGGCCAGCCGACATTAGCCTACCTCACCGATATCCAGTAGACAAGCTGCCGCTCACTGGCCAGCCGACCCTTGCCTACCTCAACGTGATCCAGTAGTCAAGCTGCCACTCCCTGGCCAGCCGACCCTAGCCTAACTCAACGCGATCCAGTAGACAAGCTGCTGCTCCCTGGCCAGCCGACCCTTGCCTACCTCAACGCGATCTAGTAGACAAGCTGCCGCTCCCTGGGCAGCTGACCCTAGCCTACCTCAACGCGATCCAGTAGACGAGCTGCCACTCCCTGGCCAGCCGACCCTAGCCTACCTCACCGCGATCCAGTAGACAAGTTGCCGCTCCCTGGCCAGCCGACCTTAGCCCACCTCACCGAGATCCAGTAGACAAGCTGCCGCTCCCTGGCCAGCTGACCCTAGCCCAACTTACCGCGATCCAGTAGACAAGCTGCCGCTCCCTGGCCAGCCGACCTTAGCCTACCTCACCGAGATCCAGTAGACAAGCTGCCGCTCCCTGGCGAGCCGACCCTTGCCTACCTCAACTCGATCCAGCAGACGAGTTACCACTCCTTGGCCAGCCGACAAGCTGCCACTCCCTGGCCAGCCGACCCTGGCCTACCTCACCGCGATCCAGTAGACAAGCTGCCGCTCCCTGGCTATCCGACCCTTACCTACCCCACAGCGATCCATTAGACAAGCTGCCGCTCCCTGGCCAGCCGACCCTATCCTACCTCAACGCGATCCAGCAGACGAGTTGCCACTCCCTGTCCATCCGACCCTAGCCTACCTCAAAGCAATCCAGTAGACAAGCTGCCGGTCTTTGGCCAACCTACCCTTGCCTACGTCAACACGATCCAGTAGAAGAGCTGCCATTCCCTGGCCATCGACCCTAGCCTACCTCAATATAATCCAGTAGATGAGCTGCCACTCCCTGGCCAGCCGACCCTAGCCTACCTCAATATATTCCAGTAGACGAGCTGCCACTCCCTGGCCAGCCGACCCTAGCCTACATCACCGCGATCCAGTAGACAAGCTGCCGCTCAATGGCCAGGTGTCCCTAGCCTAACTCACCAAGATCCAGTAGACAAAAAGCCGCTCCCTGGCCAGCCGACCCTTGCCTACCTTACCGCTATCCAGTAGACAAGCTGCCGTTCCCTGGCCATCCGACCCTTGCCTACCTCACCGAGATCCAGTAGACAAGCTGCCGCTCCCTGGCCAGCCGACCCTTGCCTACCTCAACTCGATCCAGTAGACGAGCTGCCACTCCCTGGCGAGCCGACAAGCTTCCGCTCCCTGGCCAGCCGACCCCAGCCTACTTCACCGCGATCCAGTAGACACGCTGCCGCTCCCTGGCCTGGCGACCCTTGCCTACCTCAACGCGATGAAGTAGACGAGCTGCCACTCCTTGCCCAGCCGACAATAGCGTACCTCAAAGCAATCCAGTAGACAAGCTGCCGCTCTTTGGCCAACCTACCCCTGCCTACCTCAACGCGATCCAGTAGAAGAGCTGCCATTCCCTGGCCATCGACCCTAGCCTACCTCAATATAATATAGCAGATGAGCTGCCACTCCCTGGCCAGCCGACCCTAGCCTACCCCAATATAAATCAGTAGACGAACTGCCACTCCCTAGACAGCCGACCCTAGCCTACCTCACCGCGATCCAGTAGAGAAGCTGCCGCTCCCTGGCCAGCCGACATTAGCCTACCTCACCGATATCCAGTAGAAAAGCTGCCGCTCCCTGGCCAGCAGACCCTAGCCTACCTCACCGCGATCCAGTAGAATAGCTGCCGCTCCCTGGCCAGCCGACCTTGGCCTACCTCACTGAGATCCAGTAGACAAGCTGCCGCTCACTGGCCAGCCGACCCTTGCCTACCTCAACGTGATCCAGTAGTCGAGCTGCCACTCCCTGGCCAGCCGACAAGCTGCCGCTCCCTGGCCAGCCGACCGTAGCCTACCTCACCGCGATCCAGTAGACAAGCTGCTGCTCCCTGGGCAGCCGACACTTTCCTACCTCAACGCGATCTAGTAGACAAGCTGCCGCTCCCTGGCCAGCTGACCCTAGCCTACCTCAACGCGATCCAGTAGACGAGCTGCCACTCCCTGGCCAGCCGACAAGCTGCCGCTCCCTGGCCAGACGACCCAAACATACCTCACCGCGATCCAGTAGAGAAGCTGCTGTTCCCTGGCCTGCCGACCCTTGCCTACTTCACCGCGATCTAGTAGACACGCTGCCGCTCCTTGGCCAGGCGACCCTTGCCTACGTCAACGCGATCCAGTAGACGAGCTGCCACTCCCTGCACAGCCGACACTAGCCTACCTCAAAGCAATCCAGTAGACAAGCTGCCGCTCTTTGGCCAACCTACCCTTGCCTACCTCAACGCGATCCAGTAGAAGAGCTGCCACTCCCTGGCCATCGACCCTAGCCTACCTCAATATAATATAGCAGATGAGCTGCCACTCCCTGGCCAGCCGACCCTAGCCTACCTCAATATAATTCAGTAGACGAACTGCCACTCCCTAGGCAGCCGAATCTAGCCTACCTCACCGCGATCCAGTAGAGAAGCTGCCGCTCCCTGGCCAGCCGACATTAGCCTACCTCATCGAGATCCAGTAGACAAGCTGCCGCTCTCTGGCCAGCCGACCCTAGCCTACCTCACCGCGATCCAGTAGAAAAGCTGCCGCTCCCTGGCCAGCCGACCTTGGCCTACCTCACCGAGATTCAGTAGACAAGCTGCCGCTCACAGGCAGCCGACCCTTGCCTACCTCAACGTGATCCAGTAGTCGAGCTGCCACTCCCTGGCCAGCCGACAAGCTGCCGCTCCCTGGCCAGACGACCCAAACATACCTCACCGCGATCCAGTAGAGAAGCTGCTGTTCCCTGGCCTGCCGACCCTTGCCTACCTCAACGCGATCTAGTAGACAAGCTGCCGCTCCCTGGCCAGCTGACCCTAGCCTACCTCAACGCGATCCAGTAGACGAGCTGCCACTCCCTGGCCAGCCGACCCTAGCCTACCTCAACGCGATCCAGTAGACAAGCTGCCGCTCCCTGGCCAGCCAACCTTAGCCTACCTCACCGAGATCCAGTAGACAAGCTGCCGCTCCCTGGCCAGCTGACCCTAGCTTACCTTACCGCGATCCAGTAGACAAGCTGCCGCTCCCTGGCCAGCCGACCTTAGCCTACCTCACCGAGATCCAGTAGACAAGCTGCCGCTCCCTGGCCAGCCGACCTTTGCCTACCTGAACTCGATCCAGTAGACGAGCTACCACTCCGTCGCCAGCCGACAAACTGCCCCTCCATGCCCAGCCGACCCTAGCCTACCTAACCGCGATCCAGTAGACAATCTGCCGCTCCCTGGCTATCCGACCGTTACCTACCTCACAGCGATCCATTAGACGAGCTGCCGCTCCTTGGCCAGCCGACCCTAGCCTACCTCATCGAGATCCAGTAGACAAGCTGCCGCTCTCTGGCCAGCCGACCCTAGCCTACCTCACCGCGATCCAGTAGAAAAGCTGCCGCTCCCTGGCCAGCCGACCTTGGCTTACCTCACCGAGATCCAGTAGACAAGCTGCCGCTCACAGGCAGCCGACCCTTGCCTACCTCAACGTGATCCAGTAGTCGAGCTGCCACTCCCTGGCCAGCCGACAAGCTGCCGCTCCCTGGCCAGACGACCCAAACATACCTCACCGCGATCCAGTAGAGAAGCTGCTGTTCCCTGGCCTGCCGACCCTTGCCTACCTCAACGCGATCTAGTAGACAAGCTGCCGCTCCCTGGCCAGCTGACCCTAGCCTACCTCAACGCGATCCAGTAGACGAGCTGCCACTCCCTGGCCAGCCGACCCTAGCCTACCTCAACGCGATCCAGTAGACAAGCTGCCGCTCCCTGGCCAGCCAACCTTAGCCTACCTCACCGAGATCCAGTAGACAAGCTGCCGCTCCCTGGCCAGCTGACCCTAGCTTACCTTACCGCGATCCAGTAGACAAGCTGCCGCTCCCTGGCCAGCCGACCTTAGCCTACCTCACCGAGATCCAGCAGACAAGCTGCCGCTCCCTGGCCAGCCGACCTTTGCCTACCTGAACTCGATCCAGTAGACGAGCTACCACTCCGTCGCCAGCCGACAAACTGCCCCTCCATGCCCAGCCGACCCTAGCCTACCTAACCGCGATCCAGTAGACAATCTGCCGCTCCCTGGCTATCCGACCGTTACCTACCTCACAGCGATCCATTAGACGAGCTGCCGCTCCCTGGCCAGCCGACCCTAGCCTACCTCAACGCGATCCAGTAGACGAGTTGCCACTCCCTGGCCAGCTGACCCTAGCCTACCTCAAAGCAATCCAGTAGACAAGCTGCCGCTCTTTGGCCAACCTATCCTTGTCTATGTCAACACGATGCAGTAGAAGAGCTGCCACTCCCTGGCCATCGACGCTAGCCTACCTCAATATAATCCAGTAGATGAGCTGTCACTCCCTGGCCAGCCGACCCTAGCCTACCTCAATATAATCCAGTAGACGAGGTGCCACTCCCTGGCAGCCGACCCTAGCCTACCTCACCGCGATCCAGTAGACAAGCTGCCGCTCCCTGGCCAGCCGACCCTAGCCTACCTTACCGAGATCCAGTAGACAAGCTGCCGCTCCTTGGCCAGCCGACATTACCATACCTCACCGAGATCCAGTAGATAAGCTGCCGCTCCCTGGCCAGCCGACCCTTGCCTACCTCAACTCGATCCAGTAGACAAGCTGCCGCTCCCTTGCCATCTGATCCTAGCCTACCTCAGTCCGATCCAGAGGACGAGCTGCTACTCCCTGGCCAGCCGACTCTAGCCTACATCAACCCAATCTAGTAGACAAGCTATCGCTTCCTGGCCAGCAGACCTTTGCTTACTTCGTCTCGTTTCAGTAGACGAGCTGCAACAACCTGGCCAGCCGACCCTATCCTACCTCAACACGATCCAATAGACGAGCTGCCACTCCCTGTACAGCCGAACCTAGACTACCTCACCGCGATCCAGTAGAGAAGCTGCCACACCCCGGCCAGGCGACCCTTGCCTACCTCATCGCGATCTAGTAGACAAGCTACCACTCCCTGGCCAGCCGACCATAGCCTACGTCACCGCGATCCAGTAGACGAAGTGCTACTCCATGGCTAGTAGACCCATGCCTACCTCACCGCGATAAAGTAGACGAGCTTCCACTCTCTGTCCAGCCGACACTAGCCTACCTCACCGCGATCCAGAAGACAAGCTGCCGGTCCCTGGCCATCCGACACTTGCCAACCTCACCGCGATCCATTAGACAAGCTGCCGCTCCCTGGCCAGCCGACCCTAGCCTACGTCAACGCGATCCAGTAGACAAGCTGGCACTCCCCGGCCAGCCCACCCAAGCCTACCTCAAAGCAATTCAGTAGACAAGCTGCCGCTCTTTGGCCAACCTACCCTTGCCTACCTCAACGCGATCCAGTAGACGAGCTGCCACACCCTGGCCAGCCGACCATAGCCTACCTCAATATAATCCAGTAGATAAGCTGCCACTCCCTGGCCAGCCGACCCTAGCCTACCTCAATATAAAACAGTAGACGAGCTGCCACTCCCCGGCCAGTCTACCGTAGCCTACCTCACCGCGATCCAGTAGACAAACTGCCGCTCTCTCGCCAGCCGACCCTTGCCTACCTTACCGAGATGCAGTATACAAGCTGCCGCTCCCTGGCCAGTCGACCTTACCATACCTCACCGAGATCCAGTAGATAAGCTACCGCTCCATGGCCAGCCGACCCTTGCCTACCTCAACTCGATCCAGTAGACGAGCTGCCACTCGCTGCCCAGCCGACAAGCTGCCGCTCCTTGGCCAGCCGACCCTAACCTACCTCACCGCGATCCAGTAGAAAAGCTGCCGCTCCCTGGCCATGCGACACTTGCCTACCTCACCGCGATCCATTAGACAAGCTGCCGCTCCCTGGCCAGCCGACCCTTGCCTACCTCAACGTGATCCAGTAGTCGAGCTGCCACTCCCTGGCCAGCCGACAAGCTGCCGCTCCCTGGCCAGCCGACCGTAGCCTACCTCACCGCGATCCAGTAGACAAGCTGCTGCTCCCTGGGCAGCCGACACTTTCCTACCTCAACGCGATCTAGTAGACAAGCTGCCGCTCCCTGGCCAGCTGACCCTAGCCTACCTCAACGCGATCCAGTAGACGAGCTGCCACTCCCTGTCTAGCCGACAAGCTGCCGCTCTCTGGCCAGGCGCCCCTAGCCTACTTCACCGCGATCCAGTAGACACGCTGCCGCTCCTTGGCCAGGCGACCCTTGCCTACCTCAACGCGATCCAGTAGACGAGCTGCCACTCCCTGCACAGCCGACACTAGCCTACCTCAAAGCAATCCAGTAGACAAGCTGCCGCTCTTTGGCCAACCTACCCTTGCCTACCTCAACGCGATCCAGTAGAAGAGCTGCCACTCCCTGGCCATCGACCCTAGCCTACCTCAATATAATATAGCAGATGAGCTGCCACTCCCTGGCCAGCCGACCCTAGCTTACCTCAATATAATTCAGTAGACGAACTGCCACTCCCTAGGCAGCCGAATCTAGCCTACCTCACCGCGATCCAGTAGAGAAGCTGCCGCTCCCTGGCCAGCCGACATTAGCCTACCTCATCGAGATCCAGTAGACAAGCTGCCGCTCTCTGGCCAGCCGACCCTAGCCTACCTCACCGCGATCCAGTAGAAAAGCTGCCGCTCCCTGGCCAGCCGACCTTGGCTTACCTCACCGAGATCCAGTAGACAAGCTGCCGCTCACAGGCAGCCGACCCTTGCCTACCTCAACGTGATCCAGTAGTCGAGCTGCCACTCCCTGGCCAGCCGACAAGTTGCCGCTCCCTGGCCAGACGACCCAAACATACCTCACTGCGATCCAGTAGAGAAGCTGCTGTTCCCTGGCCTGCCGACACTTGCCTACCTCAACGCGATCTAGTAGACAAGCTGCCGCTCCCTGGCCAGCTGACCCTAGCCTACCTCAACGCGATCCAGTAGACGATCTGCCACTCCCTGGCCAGCTGACCCTAGCCTACCTCACCGCGATCCAGTAGACAAGCTGCCGCTCCCTGGCCAGCCGACCCTAGCCTACCTTACCGAGATCCAGTAGACAAGCTGCCGCTCCTTGGCCAGCCGACATTACCATACCTCACCGAGATCCAGTAGATAAGCTGCCGCTCCCTGGCCAGCCGACCCTTGCCTACCTCAACTCGATCCAGTTGACAAGCTGCCGCTCCCTTGCCATCTGATCCTAGCCTACCTCAGTCCGATCCAGAGGACGAGCTGCTACTCCCTGGCCAGCCGACTCTAGCCTACATCAACCCAATCTAGTAGACAAGCTATCGCTTCCTGGCCAGCAGACCTTTGCTTACTTCGTCTCGTTTCAGTAGACGAGCTGCAACAACCTGGCCAGCCGACCCTATCCTACCTCAACACGATCCAATAGACGAGCTGCCACTCCCTGTACAGCCGAACCTAGACTACCTCACCGCGATCCAGTAGAGAAGCTGCCACACCCCGGCCAGGCGACCCTTGCCTACCTCATCGCGATCTAGTAGACAAGCTACCACTCCCTGGCCAGCCGACCATAGCCTACGTCACCGCGATCCAGTAGACGAAGTGCTACTCCATGGCCAGTAGACCCATGCCTACCTCACCGCGATAAAGTAGACGAGCTTCCACTCTCTGTCCAGCCGACACTAGCCTACCTCACCGCGATCCAGAAGACAAGCTGCCGGTCCCTGGCCATCCGACACTTGCCAACCTCACCGCGATCCATTAGACAAGCTGCCGCTCCCTGGCCAGCCGACCCTAGCCTACGTCAACGCGATCCAGTAGACAAGCTGGCACTCCCCGGCCAGCCCACCCAAGCCTACCTCAAAGCAATTCAGTAGACAAGCTGCCGCTCTTTGGCCAACCTACCCTTGCCTACCTCAACGCGATCCAGTAGACGAGCTGCCACTACTTGGCCAGCCGACCCTAGCCTACCTCAATATAATCCAGTAGATGAGCTGCCACTCCCTGGCCAGACGACCCTAGCCCACCTGAATATAATCCAGTAGACGAGCTGCCACTCCTCGGCCAGTCGACCCTAGCCTACCTCACCGCGATCCAGTAGACAAACTGCCGCTCTCTCGCCAGCCGACCCTAGCCTACCTTACCGAGATGCAGTATATAAGCTGCCGCTCCCTGGCCAGCCGACCTTACCATACCTCACCGAGATCCAGTAGATAAGCTACCGCTCCATGACCAGCCGACCCTTGCCTACCTCAACTCGATCCAGTAGACGAGCTGCCACTCGCTGCCCAGCCGACAAGCTGCCGCTCCTTGACCAGCCGACCCTAACCTACCTCACCGCGATCCAGTAGAAAAGCTGCCGCTCCCTGGCCATGCGACACTTGCCTACCTCACCGCGATCCATTAGACAAGCTGCCGCTCCCTGGCCAGCCGACCCTTGCCTACCTCAACGTGATCCAGTAGTCGAGCTGCCACTCCCTGGCCAGCCGACAAGCTGCCGCTCCCTGGCCAGCCGACCGTAGCCTACCTCACCGCGATCCAGTAGACAAGCTGCTGCTCCCTGGGCAGCCGACACTTTCCTACCTCAACGCGATCTAGTAGACAAGCTGCCGCTCCCTGGCCAGCTGACCCTAGCCTACCTCAACGCGATCCAGTAGACGAGCTGCCACTCCCTGTCTAGCCGACAAGCTGCCGCTCTCTGGCCAGGCGCCCCTAGCCTACTTCACCGCGATCCAGTAGACACGCTGCTGCTCCTTGGCCAGGCGACCCTTGCCTACCTCAACGCGATCCAGTAGACGAGCTGCCACTCCCTGCACAGCCGACACTAGCCTACCTCAAAGCAATCCAGTAGACAAGCTGCCGCTCTTTGGCCAACCTACCCTTGCCTACCTCAACGCGATCCAGTAGAAGAGCTGCCACTCCCTGGCCATCGACCCTAGCCTACCTCAATATAATATAGCAGATGAGCTGCCACTCCCTGGCCAGCCGACCCTAGCCTACCTCAATATAATTCAGTAGACGAACTGCCACTCCCTAGGCAGCCGAATCTAGCCTACCTCACCGCGATCCAGTAGAGAAGCTGCCGCTCCCTGGCCAGCCGACATTAGCCTACCTCATCGAGATCCAGTAGACAAGCTGCCGCTCTCTGGCCAGCCGACCCTAGCCTACCTCACCGCGATCCAGTAGAAAAGCTGCCGCTCCCTGGCCAGCCGACCTTGGCTTACCTCACCGAGATCCAGTAGACAAGCTGCCGCTCACAGGCAGCCGACCCTAGCCTACCTCAACTCGATCCAGTAGACGAGCTGCCACTCGCTGCCCAGCCGACCAGCTGCCGCTCATTGGCCAGACGACCCTAACCTACCTCACCGCGATCCAGTAGAAAAGCTGCCGCTCCCTGGCCATGCGACCCTTGCCTACCTCACCACGATCTATTAGACAAGCTGCCGCTCCCTGGCCAGGCGACCCTAGCCTAGCTCAACGCGATCCAGTAGACGAGATGTCACTCCCCGGCCAACTGACCCTAGCCTACCTCAAAGCAATCCAGTAGACAAGCTGCCGCTCCCTGGCCAGCCGACCTTAGCCTACCTCACCGAGATCCAGTAGACAAGCTGTCGCTCCCTGGCCAGCTGATTCTAGCCTACCTTACCGCGATCCAGTAGACAAGCTGCCGCTCCCTGGCCAGCCGACATTAGCCTACCTCACCGAGATCCAAGAGACAAGCTGCCGCTCCCTGGCAAGCCGACCCTTGCTTACCTCAACTCGATCCAGTAGACGAGCTACCACTCCCTGGCCAGCCGACAATCTGCCCCTCCTTGGCCAGCCGACCCTAGCCTACCTTATCGCGATCCAGTAGACAAGCTGCCGCTCCCTGGCCATCCCACCCTTACCTACCTCACAGCGATCCATTAGACAAGCTGCCGCTCCATGGCCAGCCGACCTTAACCTACCTCAACTCGATCCAGTAGACGAGTTGCCACTCCCTGGCCAGCCGACCCTAGCGTACCTCAAAGCAATCCAGTAGACAAGGTGCCGCTCTTTGGCCAACCTACCCTTACCTCCGTCAACGCGATCCAGTAGAAGAGCTGCCACAACCTGGCCATCGACCCTAGCCTATCTCAATACAATCCAGTAGATGAGCTGTCACTCCCTGGCCAGCCGACCCTAGCCTACCTCAATATAATCCAGTAGACGAGCTGCCACTCCCTGGCCAGCCGACTCTAGCCTACCTCACCGCGATCCAGTAGCGAAGCTGGCGCTCCCTGGCCAGCCGACCCTAGCCAAACTCACCAGGATCCAGTAGAGAAACAGCCTCTCCCTGGCCAGCCGACCCTTGCATACCTTACCGCGATCCAGTAGACGAGCTGCCGCTCCCTGGCCAGCCGACCTTAGCCTACCTCAACCGAGATCCAGTAGACAAGCTGCCGCTCCTGCCAGCCGACCTAGCCTACCTCAACGTCGATCCAGAGACGAGCTGCCACTCCCTGGCCAGCCGACCAGCTACCACTCCTCTGGCCAGCCGACCCAAACCTACCTCACCGCGATTCCAGTAGAGAAGCTGCCACCTGGCCAGCCGACCCTTGCCTACCTCAACCGATCTATAGACAAGCTGCCGCTCCCTGGCCAGCTGACCTAGCCTACCTCAACGCGATCCAGTAGAGAGCTGCCACTCCCGGCCAGCGACCCTAGCCTACCTCATCGCGATCCAGTAGACAAGCTGCCGCTCCTGGCCAGCCGACCTTAGCCTACCTCACCGAGATCCAGTAGACAAGCTGCCGCTCCTGGCCAGCTGACCTGCCTACCTACCGCGATCCAGTAGACAAGCTGCCGCTCCCTGCCAGCCGACATTAGCCTACCTCACCGAGATCCAGTAGACAAGTTGCCGCTCCCTGACCAGCTGACCCTAGCCTACCTCAACTCGATCCAGTAGACGAGCTACCACTCCGTGGCCAGCCGACAAACTGCCCCTCCATGCCCAGCCGACCCTAGTCTACCTAACCACGATCCAGTAGACAATCTGCCGCTCCCTGGCTATCCGACACTTACCTACCTCACAGCGATCCAGTAGACGAGCTGCCGCTCCTTGGCCAGCCGACCCTAGCCTACCTCAACGCGATCCAGTAGACGAGTTGCCACTCCCTGGCCAGCCGACCCTAGCCTACCTCAAAGCAATCCAGTAGACAAGCTGCCGCTCTTTGGCAAACGTACCCTTCCCTACGTCAACACGATCCAGTAGAAGAGCTGCCATTCCCTGGCCATCGACCCTAGCCTACCTCAATATAATCCAGCAGATGAGCTGTCTCTCCCTGGCCAGCCGACCCTAGCCTACCTCAATATAATCCAGTAGACGAGATGCCACTACCTGGCAGCCGACCCTAGCCTACCTCACCGCGATCCAGTAGACAAGCTGCAGCTCCCTGGCCAGCCGACCCTAGCCTACCTTACCGAGATCCAGTAGACAAGCTGCCGCTCCTTGGCCAGCCGACATTACCATACCTCACCGAGATCCAGTAGATAAGCTGCCGCTCCCTGGCCAGCCGACCCTTGCCTACCTCAACTCGATCCAGTAGACAAGCTGCCGCTCCCTTGCCATCTGATCCTAGCCTACCTCAGTCCGATCCAGAGGACGAGCTGCTACTCCCTGGCCAGTCTACTCTAGCCTACATCAACCCAATCTAGTAGACAAGCTATCGCTTCCTGGCCAGCAGACCTTTGCCTACTTCATCTCGATTCACTAGACGAGCTGCAACAACCTGGCCAGCCGACCCTATCCTACCTCAACACGATCCAATAGACGAGCTGCCACTCCCTGTCCAGCCGAACCTAGACTACCTCACCGCGATCCAGTAGAGAAGCTGCCACACCCTGGCCAGCCGACCCTTGCCTACCTCATCGCGATCCTGTAGACAAGCTACCACTCCCTGGCCAGCCGACCATAGCCTACGTCACCGCGATCCAGTAGACGAAGTGCAACTCCATGGCCAGTAGACCCATGCCTAACTCACCGCGATAAAGTAGACGAGCTTCCACTCTCTGTCCAGCCGACACTAGCCTACCTCACCGTGATCCAGTAGACAAGCTGCCGGTCCCTGGTCATCCGACACTTGCCTACCTCACCGCGATCCATTAGACAAGCTGCCGCTCCCTGGCCAGCCGACCCTAGCCTACCTCAACGCGATCCAGTAGACAAGCTGCCACTCCCCGGCCAGCCGACCCTAGCCTACCTCAAAGCAATTCAGTAGACAAGCTGCCGCTCTTTGGCCAACCTACCCTTGCCTACCTCAACGCGATCCAGTAGACGAGCTGCCACACCAAGGCCAGCCGACCCTAGCCTACCTCAATATAATCCAGTAGACGAGCTGCCTCTCCCCGGCCAGTCTACCCTAGCCTACCTCACCGGGATCCAGTAGACAAACTGCCGCTCTCTCGCCAGCCGACCCTAGCCTACCTTACCGATAAGCAGTATAGAAGCTGCCGCTCCCTGGCCAGCCTACCTTACCATACATCACCGAGATCCAGTAGATAAGCTACCGCTCCATGGCCAGCCGACCCTAGACTACCTCACCGCGACCCAGTAGAAAAGCTGCCACACCATGGCCAGCCGACCCGTGCCTACCTTATCGCGATCCAGTACAAAAGCTACCACTCCCTGGCCAGCCGACCACAGCCTACGTCACAGCAATCCAGTAGACGAAGTGCCTCTCCATGGCCAGTAGACCCTTGCCTACCTCACCGCGCTAAAGTAGACGAGCTTCCACTCCCCGTCCAGCAGACACTAGCCTACCTCACCGCGATCCAGTAGAAAAGCTTCCGGTCCCTGGCCATCCGACCCTTGCCTACCTCAACGCGATCTAGTAGACAAGCTGCCGCTCCCTGGCCAGCTGACCCTAGCCTACCTCAACGCGATCCAGTAGACAAGCTGCCGCTCCCTGGCCAGCCGACCTTAGCCTACCTCACTGAGATCCAGTAGACAAGCTGCCGCTCCCTGGCCAGCTGACCCTAGCCTACCTTAGCGCGATCCAGTAGACAAGCTGCCGCTCCCTGGCCAGCCGACCTTAGCCTACCTCACCGAGATCCAGTAGACAAGCTGCCGCTCCCTGGCCAGCCGACCTTTGCCTACCTCAACTCGATCTAGTAGACGAGCTACCACTCCGTGGCCAGCCGAGAAACTGCCCCTCCATGCCCAGGCGACCCTAGCCTACCTAACCGCGATCCAGTAGACAATATGCCACTCCCTTTCTATCCGACACTTACCTACCTCACAGCGATCCAGTAGACGAGCTGCCGCTCCTTGGCCAGCCGACCCTAGCCTACCTCAACGCGATCCAGTAGACGAGTTGCCACTCCCTGGCCAGCCGACCTTAGCCTACCTCAAAGCAATCCAGTAGACAAGCTGCCGCTCTTTGGCCAACGTACCCTTGCCTACGTCAACACGATCCAGTAGAAGAGCTGCCACTCCCTTGCCATCGACCCTAGCCTACCTCAATATATTCCAGTAGATGAGCTGTCACTCCCTGGCCAGCCGACCCTAGCCTAACTCAATATAATCCAGTAGACGAGCTGCCACTCCCTGGCAGCCGACCCTAGCCTACCTCACCGCGATCCAGTAGACAAGCTGCCGCTCCCTGTTCAGCCGACCCTGGCCTACCTTACCGAGATCCAGTAGACAAGCTGCCGCTCCTTGGCCAGCCGACATTACCATACCTCACCGAGATCCAGTAGATAAGCTGCCGCTCCCTGGCCAGCCGACCTTGCCTACCTCAACTTGATCCAGTAGACAAGCTGCCGCTCCCTTGCCATCTGATCCTAGCCTACCTCAGTCCGATCCAGAGGACGAGCTGCTACTCCCTGGCCAGCCGACTCTAGCCTACATCAACCCAATCTAGTAGACAAGCTATCGCTTCCTGGCCAGCAGACCTTTGCCTAGTTCGTCTCGATTCAGTAGACGAGCTGCAACAACCTGGCCAGCCGACCCTATCCAGTAGACAAGCTTCCGATCCCTTGCCATCTGATCCTAGCCTACCTCAGTCCGATCCAGAGGACGAGCTGCTACTCCCTGGCCAGCCGACTCTAGCCTACATCAATCCAATATAGCAGACAAGCTATCGCTTCCTGGCCAGCAGATCTTTGCCTACTTCATCTCGATTCACTAGACGAGCTGCAACAACCTGGCCAGCCGACCCTATCCTACCTCAACACGATCCAATAGACGAGCTGCCACTCCCTGTCCAGCCGAACCTAGACTACCTCACCGCGATCCAGTAGAGAAGCTGCCACACCCTGGCCAGCCGACCCTTGCCTACCTCATCGCGATCCTGTAGACAAGCTACCACTCCCTGGCCAGCCGACCATAGCCTACGTCACCGCGATCCAGTAGACGAAGTGCAACTCCATGGCCAGTAGACCCATGCCTAACTCACCGCGATAAAGTAGACGAGCTTCCACTCTCTGTCCAGCCGACACTAGCCAACCTCACCGCGATCCAGTAGACAAGCTGCCGGTCCCTGGTCATCCGACACTTGCCTACCTCACCGCGATCCATTAGACAAGCTGCCGCTCCCTGGCCAGCCGACCCTAGCCTACCTCAACGCGATCCAGTAGACAAGCTGCCATTCCCCGGCCAGCCGACCCTAGCCTACCTCAAAGCAATTCAGTAGACAAGCTGCCGCTCTTTGGCCAACCTACCCTTGCCTACCTCAACGCGATCCAGTAGACGAGCTGCCACACCCAGGCCAGCCGACCCTCGCCTACCTCAATATAATCCAGTAGATGAGCTGCCACTCCCTGGCCAGCCGACACTAGCCTACCTCAATATAATCCAGTAGACGAGCTGCCTCTCCCCGGCCAGTCTACCCTAGCCTACCTCACCGCGATCCAGTAGACAAACTGCCGCTCTCTCGCCAGCCGACCCTAGCCTACCTCACCGAGATGCAGTATACAAGCTGCCGCTCCCTGGCCAGCCTACCTTACAATACATCACCGAGATCTAGTAGATAAGCTACCGCTCCATGGCCAGCCGACCCTTGCCTACCTCACCGCGATCTATTAGACAAGCTGCCGCTCCCTGGCCAGGCGACCCTAGCCTACCTCAACGCGATCCAGTAGACGAGATGTCACTCCCCGGCCAACTGACCCTAGCCTACCTCAAAGTAATCCAGTAGACAAGCTGACGCTCCCTGGCCAGCCGACCTTAGCCTACCTCACCGAGATCCAGTAGACAAGCTGCCGCTCTCCCTGGCCAGCTGATTCTAGCCTACCTTACCGCGATCCAGTAGACAAGCTGCCGCTCCCTGGCCAGCCGACATTAGCCTACCTCACCGAGATCCAATAGACTAGCAGCCGCTCCCTGGCCAGCCGACCCTTGCCTACCTCAACTCGATCCAGTAGACGAGCTACCACTCCCTGGCTAGCCGACAAGCTGCCCCTCCTTGGCCAGCCGACACTAGCCTACCTCATCGCGATCCAGTAGACAAGCTGCCGCTCCCTGGCCATCCGACCCTTACCTACCTCACAGCGATCCATTAGACAAGCTGCCGCTCCCTGGCCAGCCGACCCTAGCCTACCTCAACGCGATCCAGTAGACGAGTTGCCACTCCCTGGCCAGCCGACCCTAGCGTACCTCAAAGCAATCATGTAGACAAGCTGCCGCTCTTTGGCCAACCTACCCTTGCCTACCTCATCGTGATCCAGTAGACGAGCTGCCACTCCCTGGCCAGCCGACCCTAGCCTACCTCAATATAATCCAGTAGATGAGCTGCCATTCTCTGGCCTGCCGACCCTAGCCTACCTCAATATAATCCAGTAGACGAGCTGGCACTCTCCGGCCAGTCTACCCTAGCCTGACTCACCGCGATCCAGTAGACAAAATGCCGCTCTCTCGCCAGCCGACCCTAGCCTACCTTACCGAGATGCAGTATACAATCTGCCGCTCCCTGGCCAGCCGACCTTACCATACCTCATCGAGATCCAGTAGATAAGTTACCGCTCCATGGGAAGCCGACCCTTGCCTACCGGAACTCGATCCAGTAGACGAGCTGCCACTCGCTGCCCAGCCGACAAGCTGCCGCTCTTTGGCCAGCCGACCCTAACCTACCTCACCGCGATCCAGTAGAAAAGCTGCCGCTCCCTGGCCATGCGACCCTTTCCTACCTCACCACGATCTATTAGACAAGCTGCCGCTCCCTGGCCAGGCGACCCTAGCCTACCTCAACGCGATCCAGTAGACAAGATGTCACTCCCCGGCCAACTGACCCTAGCCTACCTCAAAGCAATCCAGTAGACAAGCTGCCGCTCCCTGGCCAGCCGACCTTAGCCTACCTCAACGTGATCCAGTAGACAAGCTGCCGCTCCCTGGCCAGCTGATTCTAGCCTACCTTACCGCGATCAAGTAGACAAGCTGCCGCTCCCTGGCCAGCCGACATTAGCCTACCTCACCGAGATCCAGTAGACAAGCTGCCGCTCCCTGGCCAGCCGACCCTTGCCTACCTCAACTCGATCCAGTAGACGAGCTACCACTCCCTGGCCAGCCGACAATCTGCCCCTCCTTGGCCAGCCGACCCTAGCCTACCTTATCGCGATCCAGTAGACAAGCTGCCGCTCCCTGGCCATCCGACCCTTACCTACCTCACAGCGATCCATTAGACAAGCTGCCGCTCCCTGGCAAGCCGACCCTAACCTACCTCAACGCGATCCAGTAGACGAGTTGCCACTCCCTGGCCAGACGACCCTAGCGTACCTCAAAGCAATCCAGTAGACAAGCTGCCGCTCTTTGGCCAACCTACCCTTGCCTACGTCAACGCGATCTAGTAGAAGAGCTGCCAATCCCTGGCCATCGACCCTAGCCTACCTCAATATAATCCAGTAGATGAGCTGCCACTCCCTGGCCAGACGACCCTAGCCTACCTCAATATAATCCAGGAGACGAGCTTCCACTCCCTGGCCATCCGACCCTAGCCTACCTCACCGCAATCCAGTAGGGAAGCTGGCGCTCCTTGGCCAGCCGACCCTAGCCTAACTCACCAGGATCCAGTAGACAAACAGCCTCTCCCTGGCCAGCCGACCCTTGGATACCTTACCGCGATCCAGTAGACGAGCTGCCACTTCCTGGCAGCCGACCCTAGCCTACCTCACCACGATCCAGTAGACAAGGTTGCGCTCCCTGGCCGGCCGATCCTAGCCTACCTCACCGCGATCCAGTAGACAAGCTGCCGCTCCCTGGCCAGCCGACCCTTGCCTACCTCAACGCGATCCAGTAGACGAGCTGCCACTCCCTGGCCAGCCGACCCTAGCCTACCTCACAGTGATCCAGTAGACAATCTGCCGCTTCCTGGTCAGCCGACTTTTTCCTACCTCACTGATATCCAGTAGACAAGCTGCCGCTCCCTGGCAAGCCGACCCTAGCCTACCTTACCGAGATCCAGTAGAAAAACTGCCGCTCCTTGGCCAGCCGACCTTACCATACCTCACCGAGATACAGTAGATAATCTGCCGCTCCCTGGCCAGCCGACCCTTGCCTACCTCAACTCGATCCAGTAGACAAGCTGACGCTCCATTGCCAGGTAACCCTAGCCTACCTCAGGCTGATCCAGAGGACGAGCTGCCACTCCCTGGCCAGCCGACTCTAGCGGACCTCAACCCAATCTAGTAGACAAGCTACCGCTCCCTGGCCAGCAGACCTTTGCCTACCTCAACTCGATCCAGTAGACGAGCTGCAACACCCTAGACAGCCGACCCTATCCTACCTCAACACGATCCAATAGACGAGCTGCCACACCCTGTCCAGCCGAACCTAGACTACCTCACCGCGATCCAGTAGAAAAGCTGCAACACCATGGCCAGCCGACCCTTGCCTACCTCATCGCGATCCAGTACAAAAGCTACCACTCCCTGGCCAGCCGACCACAGCCTACGTCACAGCGATCCAGTAGACGAAGTGCCACTCCATGGCCAGTAGACCCTTGCCTACCTCACCGCGCTAAAGTAGACGAGCTTCCACTCCCTGTCCAGCCGACAGTAGCTTACCTCACCGCGATCCAGTAGAAAAGCTTCCGGTCCCTGGCCATCCGACCCTTGCCTACCTCAACGCGATCTAGTAGACAAGCTGCCGCTCCCTGGCCAGCTGACCCTAGCCTACCTCAACGCAATCCAGTAGACAAGCTGCCGCTCCCTGGCCAGCCGACCTTAGTCTACCTCACCGAGATCCAGTAGACAAGCTGCCGCTCCCTGGCCAGCTGACCCTAGCCTACCTTAGCGCGATCCAGTAGACAAGCTGCCGCTCCCTGGCCAGCCAACCTTAGCCTACCTTACCGAGATCCAGTAGACAAGCTGCCGCTCCCTGGCCAGCAGACCTTTGCCTACCTCAACTCGATCTAGTAGACGAGCTACCACGCCGTGGCCAGCCGACAACCTGCCCCTCCATGCCCAGCCGACCCTAGCCTACCTAACCGCGATCCAGTAGACAATATGCCACTCCCTTTCTATCCGACACTTACCTACCTCACAGCGATCCAGTAGACGAGCTGCCGCTCCTTGGCCAGCCGACCCTAGCCTACCTCAACGCGATCCAGTAGACGAGTTGCCACTCCCTGGCCAGCCGAAACTAGCCTACCTCAAAGCAATCCAGTAGACAAGCTGCCGCTCTTTGGCCAACGTACCCTTGCCTACGTCAACACGATCCAGTGGAAGAGCTGCCACTCCCTGGCCATCGACCCTAGCCTACCTCAATATAATCCAGTAGATGAGCTGTCACTCCCTGGCCAGCCGACCGTAGCCTACCTCAATATAATCCAGTACACGAGCTGCCACTCCCTGGCAGCCGACCCTAGCCTACTTCACCGCGATCCAGTAGACAAGCTGCCGCTCCCTGGCCAGCCGATCCTAGCCTACCTTACCGAGATCCAGTAGACAAGCTGCCGCTCCTTGGCCAGCCGACATTACCATACCTCACCGAGATCCAGTAGATAAGCTGCCGCTCCCTGGCCAGCCGACCCTTGCCTACCTCAACTCGATCCAGTAGACAAGCTGCCGCTCCCTTGCCATCTGATCCTAGCCTACATCAGTCCGATCCAGAGGACGAGCTGCTACTCCCTGGCCAGCCGACTCTAGCCTACATCAACCCAATCCAGTAGACAAGCTATCGCTTCCTGGCCAGCAGACCTTTGCCTAGTTCGTCTCGATTCAGTAGACGAGCTGCAACAACCTGGCCAGCCGACCCTATCCTACCTCAACACGATCCAACAGAAGAGCTGCCACTCCCTGTCCAGCCGAACCTAGACTACCTCACCGCGATCCAGTAGAGAAGCTGCCACACCCTGGCCAGCCGACCCTTGCCTACCTCATCGCGATCCTGTAGACAAGCTACCACTCCCTGGCCAGCCGACCCTAGCCTACGTCACCGCGATCCAGTAGACAAGCTGCCGCTTCCTGGCCAGTCGACTTTATCCTACCTCACTGATATCCAGTAGACAAGCTGCCGCTCCCTGGCAAGCCGACCCTAGCCTACCTTACCGAGATCCAGTAGACAAACTGCCGCTCCTTGGCCAGCCGACCTTACCATACCTCACCGAGATACAGTAGACAAGCTGCCGCTCCCTGGCCAGCCGACCCTTGCCTACCTGAACTCGATCCAGTAGACAAGCTGACGCTCCATTGCCAGGTAACCCTAGCTTACCTAAGGCTGATCCAGAGGACGAGCTGCCACTCCCTGGCCAGCCGACTCTAGCCTACCTCAACCCAATCTAGTAGACAAGCTACCGCTCCCTGGCCAGCAGACCTTTGCCTACCTCAACTCGATCCAGTAGACGAGCTGCAACACCCTGGACAGCCGACCCTATCCTACCTCAACACGATCCAATAGACGAGCTGCCACTCCCTGTACAGCCGAACCTAGACTACCTCACCGCGATCCAGTAGAAAAGCTGCCACACCCTGGCCAGCCGACCCTTGCCTACCTCATCGCGATCCAGTAGAAAAGCTACCACTCCCTGGTCAGCCGACCACAGCGTACGTCACCGCGATCCAGTAGACGAAATGCCACTCCATGGCCAGTAGACCCTTGCCTACCTCACCGCGCTAAAGTAGACGAGCTTCCACTCCCTGTCCAGCCGACACTAGCCTACCTCACCGCGATCCAGTAGACAAGCTTCCGGTCCCTGGCCATCAGACCCTTGCCTACCTCAACGCGATCTAGTAGACAAGCTGCCGCTCACTGGCCAGCTGACCCTAGCCTACCTCAACGCGATCCAGTAGACTAGCTGCCACTCCCTGGCCAGCCGACCCTAGCCTACCTCACCGCGATCCAGTAGAGAAGCTGCCGCTCCATGGCCAGCCGACCTTATCCTACCTCACCGAGATCCAGTAGACAAGCTGCCGCTCCCTGGCCAGCTGACCCTAGCCTATCTTAGCGCGATCCAGTAGACAAGCTGCCGCTCCCTGGCCAGCCGACCTTAGCCTACCTCACCGAGATCCAGTAGACAAGCTGGCGCTCCCTGACCAACCGACCTTAGCCTACCTCAACTCGATCCAGTAGACGAGCTACCACTCCCTGACCAGCCGACAAACTGCCCCTCCATGCCCAGCCGACCCTAGCCTAAAAACCGCGATCCCGTAGACAATCTGCCGCTCCCTGGCTATCCGACCCTTACCTACCTCACAACGATCCAGTAGACGAGCTGCCGCTCCTTGGCCAGCCGACCCTAGCCTACCTCAACGCGATCCAGTAGACGAGTTGCCACTCCCTGGCCAGCCGACCCTAGCCTACCTCAAAGCAATCCAGTAGACAAGCTGCCGCTCTTTCGCCAACCTACCCTTGCCTACGTCAACGCGATCCAGTAGACGAGCTGCCACTCCCTGGCCATCGACCCTAGCCTACCTCAATATAATCCAGTAGATGAGCTGCCACTCCCTGGCCAGCCGACACTAGCCTACCTCAATATAATCCAGGAGACGAGCTGCCACTCCCTGGCCATGCGACTCTAGCCTACCTCACCGCGATCCAGGAGGGAGGCTGGCGCTCCCTGGCCAGCCGACCCTAGCCTAACTCACCAGGATCCAGTAGACAAACAGCCTCTCCCTGGCCAGCCGACCCTTGCATACCTTACCGCGATCCAGTAGACGAGCTGCCACTCCATGGCAGCCGACCCTAGCCTACCTCACCACGATCCAGTAGACAAGGTTGCGCTCCCTGGCCGGCCGATCCTAGCCTACCTCACCGCGATCCAGTAGACAAGCTGCCGCTCCCTGGCCAGCCGACCCTTGCCTACCTCAACGCGATCCTGTAGACGAGCTGGCACTCCCTGGCCAGCCGACACTAGCCTACCTCACCGCGATACAGTAGGCAAGCTGCCGCTTCCTGGCCAATCGACTTTATCCTACCTCACTGATATCCAGTAGACAAGCTGCCGCTCCCTGGCAAGCCGACCATAGCCTACCTTACCGAGATCCAGTAGACAAACTGCCCCTCCTTGGCCAGCCGACCTTACCATACCTCACCGAGATACAGTAGATAAGCTGCCGCTCCCTGGCCAGCCGACCCTTGCCTACCTGAACTCGATCCAGTGGACAAGCTGACGCTCCATTGCCAGGTAACCCTAGCCTACCTCAGGCTGATCCAGAGGAGGAGCTGCCACTCCCTGGCCAGCCGACTCTAGCCTACCTCAACCCAATCTAGTAGACAAGCTACCGCTCCCTGGCCAGCAGACCTTTGCCTACCTCAACTCGATCCAGTAGACGAGCTGCAACACCCTGGACAGCCGACCCTATCCTACCTCAACACGATCCAATAGACGAGCTGCCACTCCCTGTACAGCCGAACTTAGACTACCTCACCGCGATCCAGTTGAAAAGCTGCCACACCCTGGCCAGCCGACACTTGCCTACCTCATCGCGATCCAGTAGAAAAGCTACCACTCCCTGGCCAGCCGACCACAGCCTACGTCACCGCGATCCAGTAGACGAAGTGCCACTCCATGGCCTGTAGACCCTTGCCTACCTCACCGCGCTAAAGTAGACGAGCTTCCACTCTCTGTCCAGCCGACACTAGCCTACCTCACCGCGATCCAGTAGACAAGCTTCCGGTCCCTGGCCATCCGACCCTTCCCTACCTCAACGCGATCTAGTAGACAAGCTGCCACTCCCTGGCCAGCTGACCCTAGCCTACCTCAACGCGATCCAGTAGACGAGCTGCCACTCCCTGGCTAGCCGACCCTAGCCTACCTCACCGCGATCCAGTAGACAAGCTGCCGCTCCCTGGCCAGCCGACCTTAGCCTACCTCACCGAGATCCAGTAGAGAAGCTGCCGCTCCCTGGCCAGCTGACCCTAGCCTATCTTTGCGCGATCCAGTAGACAAGCTGCCGCTCCCTGGCCAGCCGACCTTAGCCTACCCCACCGAGATCCAGTAGACAAGCTGCCGCTCCCTGGCCAGCCGACCTTTTCCTACCTCAACTCGATCCAGTAGACGAGCTACCACTCCGTGGCCAGCCGACAAACTGCCTCTCCATGCCCAGCCGACCCTAGCCTACCTAACCGCGATCCAGTAGACAATCTGCCGCTCCCTGGCTATCCGACCCTTACCTACCTCACAGCGATCCAGTAGACGAGCTGCCGCTCCTTGGCCAGCCGACCCTAGCCTACCTCAACGCGATCCAGTAGACGAGTTGCCACTCCCTGGCCAGCCGACCCTAGCCTACCTCAAAGCAATCCAGTAGACAAGCTGCCGCTCTTTGGCCAACGTACCCTTGCCTACGTCAACGCGATCCAGTAGAAGAGCTGCCACTCCCTGGCCATCGACCCTAGCCTACCTCAATATAATCCAGTAGATGAGCTGCCACTCCCTGGCCAGCCGACCCTAGCCTAACTCAATATAATCCAGGAGACGAGCTGCCACTACCTTGCCAGCCGACCTTAGCCTACCTCACCGAGATCCAGTAGACAAGCTGTCGCTCCTTGGCCAGCCGACATTACCATACCTCACCGAGATCCAGTAGATAAGCTGCCGCTCCCTGGCCAGCCGACCCTTGCCTACCTCAACTCCATCCAGTAGACAAGCTGCCGCTCCCTTGCCATCTGATCCTAGCCTACCTCAGTCCGATCCAGAGGACGAGCTGCTACTCCCTGTCCAGCCGACTCTAGCCTACATCAACCCAATCTAGTAGACAAGCTATCGCTTCCTGGCCAGGAGACCTTTGTCTACTTCGTCTCGATTCAGTAGACGAGCTGCAACAACCTTGGCAGCCGACCCTATCCTACCTCAACACGATCCAATAGACGTGCTGCCACTCCCTGTCCAGCCGAACCTAGACTACCTCACCGCGATCCAGTAGAGAAGCTGCCACACCCTGGCCAGCCGACCCTTGCCTACCTCATCGCGATCCAGTAGACAAGCTACCACTCCCTGGCCAGCCGACCATAGCTTACGTCACCGCGATCCAGTAGACGAAGTGCTACTCCATGGCCAGTAGACCCATGCCTACCTCACCGCGATAAAGTAGACGAGCTTCCACTCTCTGTCCAGCCGACACTAGCCTACCTCACCGCGATCCAGTAGACAAGCTGCCGATCCCTGGCCAGCTGACCCTAGCCTACCTCAACGCGATCCAGTAGACAAGCTGCCACTCCCCGGCCAGCCGACCTTAGCCTACCTCAAAGCAATTCAGCAGACAATCTGCCGCTCTTTGGCCAACCTACCCTTGCCTACCTCAACGTGATCCAGCAGACGAGCTTCCACACCCTGGCCAGCCGACCCCAGCCTACCTCAATATAATCCAGTAGATGAGCTGCCAGTCCCTGGCCAGCCGACCCTAGCCTACCTCAATATAATCCAGTAGACGAGCTGCCACTCCCCGGCCAGTCTACCCTAGCCTACCTCACCGCGATCCAGTAGACAAACTGCCGCTCTATCGCCAGCCGACCCTAGCCTACCTTACCTAGATGCAGTATACAAGCTGCCGCTCCCTGGCCAGCCGACCTTACCATACCTCATCGAGAACCAGTAGATAAGTTACCGCTCCATGGCCAGCCGACCATTGCCTACCTCACCTCGAACCAGTAGACGAGCTGCCACTCGCTGCCCAGCCGACAAGCTGCCGCTCCTTGGCCAGCCGACCCTAACCTACCTCACCGCGATCCAGTAGAAAAGCTGCCGCTCCCTGGCCATGCGACCCTTGCCTACCTCACCGCGATCTATTAGACAAGCTGCCGCTCCCTGGCCAGGCGACCCTAGCCTATCTCAACGCGATCGAGTAGAAGAGATGTCACTCCCCGGCCAACTGACCCTAGCCTACCTCAAAGCAATCCTGTAGACAAGCTGCCGCTCCCTGGCCAGCCGACCTTAGCCTACCTCACCGAGATCCAGTAGACAAGCTGCCGCTCTCCCTGGCCAGCTGATTCTAGCCTACCTTACCGCGATCCAGTAGACAAGCTGCCGTTAGCTGGCCAGCCGACATTAGCCTACCTCACCGAGATCCAGTAGACTAGCTGCCGTTCCGTGGCCAGCCGACCCTTGCCTACCTCAACTCGATCCAGTAGACGAGCTACCACTCCCTGGCCAGCCGACAGGCTGCCCCTCCTTGGCCAGCCGACCCTAGCCTACCTCATCGCGATCCAGTAGACAAGCTGCCGCTCCCTGGCCATCCGACCCTTAACTACCTCATAGCGATCCATTAGACAAGCTGCCGCTCCCTGGCCAGCCGACCCTAGCCTACCTCAACGCGATCGAGTGGACGAGTTGCCACTCCCTGGCCAGCCGACCCTTGCGTACCTTAAAGCAATCCAGTAGACAAGCTGCCGCTCTTTGGCCAACCTACCCTTGCCTACCTCAACGCGATCCAGTAGACGAGCTGCCATTCCCTGGCCAGCCGACCCTAGCCTACCTCAATATAATCCAGTAGATGAGCTGCCACTCCCTGGCCAGCCGACCCTAGCCTACCTCAATATAATCCAGTAGACGAGCTGCCACTCCCCAGCCAGTCTACCCTAGCCTACCTCACCGCGATCTAGTAGACAAACTGCCGCTCTCTCGCCAGCCGACCCTAGCCTACCTTACCGAGATGCAGTATACAAGCTGCCGCTCCCTGGCCAGCCGACTATACCATACCTCATAAAGATCCAGTAGATAAGTTACCGCTCCATGGCCAGCCGACCCTTGCCTACCTCAACTCGATCCAGTAGACGAGCTGCCACTCGCTGCCCAGCCGACAAGCTGCCGCTCCTTGGCCAGCAGACCCTAACCTACCTCACCGCGATCCAGGAGAAAAGCTGCCGCTCCCTGGCCATGCGACCCTTGCCTACCTCACCGCGATCTATTAGACAAGCTGCCGCTCCCTGGCCAGGCGACCCTAGCCTACCTCAACGCGATCCAGTAGACGAGATGTCACTCCCCGGCCAACTGACCCTAGCCTACCTCAAAGCAATCCAGTAGACAAGCTTCCGCTCCCTGGCCAGCCGACCTTAGCCTACCTCACCGAGATCCAGTAGACAAGCTGCCGCTCCCTGGCCAGCTGATTCTAGCCTACCTTACCGCGATCCAGTAGACAAGCTGCCGCTCCCTGGCCAGCCGACATTAGCCTACCTCAACTCGATCCAGTAGACCAGCTACCACTCCCTGGCCAGCCGACAAGCTGCCCCTCCTTGGCCAGCCGACCCTAGCCTACCTTATCGCGATCCAGTAGACAAGCTGCCGCTCACTGGCCATCCGAACCTTACCTACCTCACAGCGATCCATTAGACAAGCTGCCGCTCCCTGGCCAGCCGACCCTAGCCTACCTCAACGCGATCCAGTAGACGAGTTGCCACTCCCTGGCCAGCCGACCCTAGCGTACCTCAAAGTAATCCAGCAGACAAGCTGCCGCTCTTTGGCCAATCTACCCTTGATTACGTCAACGCGATCCAGTAGAAGAGCTGCCACTCCCTGGCCATTGACCCTAGCCTAGATCAATATAATCCAGCAGATGAGCTGCCACTCCCTGGCCAGCCGACCCTAGCCTACCTCAATATAATCCAGGAGACGAGCTGCCACTCCCTGGCCAGCCGACCCTAGCCTACCTCACCGCGATCCAGTAGGGAAGCTGGCGCTCCCTGGCCAGCCGACCCTAGCCTAACTCGCCAGGATCCAGTAGACAAACAGCTTCTCCCTGGACAGCCGACCCTTGCATACCTTACCGCGATCCAGTAGACGAACTGCCACTCTCTGGCAGCCGACCCTAGCCTACCTCACCACGATCCAGTAGACAAGGTTGCGTACCCTGGCCGGCCGATCCTAGCCTACCTCACCACGATCCAGTAAACAAGCTGCCGCTCCCTGGCCAGCCGACCCTTGCCTACCTCAACGCGATCCAGTAGACGAGCTGCCACTCCCTGGCCAGCCGACCCTAGCCTCCCTTACCGCGATCCAGTAGACAAGCTGCCGCTTCCTGGCCAGTCGACTTTATCCTACCTCACTGATATCCAGTAGACAAGCTGCCGCTCCCTGGCAAGCCGACCCTAGCCTACCTTACCGAGATCCAGTAGAGAAACTGCCGCTCTTTGGCCAGCCGACCTTACCATACCTCACCGAGATACAGTAGATAAGCTGCCGCTCCCTGGCCAGCCGACCCTTGTCTACCTCAACTCGATCCAGTAGACAAGCTGACGCTCCATTGCCAGGTAACCCTAGCCTACCTCAGGCTGATCCAGAGGAGGAGCTGCCACTCCCTGGCCAGCCGACTCTAGCCTACCTCAACCCAATCTAGTAGACAAGCTACCGCTCCCTGGCCAGCAGACCTTTGCCTACCTCAACTCGATCCAGTAGACGAGCTGCAACACCCTGGACAGCCGACCCTATCCTACCTCAACACGATCCAATAGACGAGCTGCCACTCCCTGTCCAGACGAACCTAGACTTCCTCACCGCGATCCAGTAGAAAAGCTGCCACACCCTTGCCAGCCGACCCTTGCCTACCTCATCGCGATCCAGTAGAAAAGTTACCACTCCCTGGCCAGCCGACCATAGCCTACGTCACCGCGATCCAGTAGACGAAGTGCCACTCCATGGCCAGTAGACCCCTGCCTACCTCACCGCGCCAAAGTAGACGAGCTTCCACTCCCTGTCCAGCCGACACTAGCCTACCTCACCGCGATCCAGTAGACAAGCTTCCGGTCCCTGGCCATCCGACCCTTGCCTACCTCAACGCGATCTAGTAGACAAGCTGCCGCTCCCTGGCCAGCTGACCCTAGCCTACCTCACCGCGATCCAGTAGACAAGCTGCCGCTCCCTGGCCAGCCGACCTTAGCCTACCTCACCGAGATCCAGTAGACAAGCTGCCGCTCCCTGGCCAGCTGACCCTATCCTATCTTAGCGCGATCCAGTAGACAAGCTGCCGCTCCCTGTCCAGCCGACCTTAGCCTACCTCACCGAGATCCAGTAGACAAGCTGCCGCTCCCTGGCCAGCCGACCTTTGCCTACCTCAACTCGATCCAGTAGACGAGCTACCACTCCGTGGCCAGCCGACAAACTGCCCCTCCATGCCCAGCCGACCCTAGCCTACCTAACCGCGATCCAGTAGACAAGCTGCCGCTCCCTGGCCAGCCGACCTTAGCCTACCTCACCGAGATCCAGTAGACAAGTTGCCGCTCCCTGGCCAGCTGACCATAGCCTATTTTAGCGCGATCCAGTAGACAAGCTGCCGCTCCCTGGCCAGCCGACCTTAGTCTACCTCACCGAGATCCAGTAGACAAGCTGCCGCTCCCTGGCCAGCCGACCTTTGCCTACCTCAACTCGATCCAGTAGACGAGCTACCACTCCGTGGCCAGCCGACAAACTGCCTCTCCATGCCCAGCCGACCCTAGCCTACCTAACCGCGATCCAGTAGACAATCTGCCGCTCCCTGGCTATCCGACCCTTACCTACCTCACAGCGATCCAGTAGACGAGCTGCCGCTCCTTGGCCAGCCGACCCTAGCCTACCTCAACGCGATCCAGTAGACGAGTTGCCACTCCCTGGCCAGCCGACCCTAGCTTACCTCAAAGCAATCCAGTAGACAAGCTGCCGCTCTTTGGCCAACGTACCCTTGCCTACGTCAGCAGGATCCAGCAGAAGAGCTGCCACTCCCTGGCCATCGATCCTAGCCTACCTCAATATAATCTAGTAGATGAGCTGTCACTCCCTGGTCAGACGACCCTAGCCTACCTCAATACAATCCAGTAGACGAGCTGCCACTCCCTGACAGCCGACCCTAGCCTACCTCACCGCGATCCACTAGACAAGCTGCATCTCCCTGGCCAGCCGACCCTAGCCTTCCTTACCGAGATCCAGTAGACAAGCTGCCGCTCCTTGGCCAGCCGACATTACCATACCCCACCGAGATCCAGTAGATAAGCTGCCGCTCCCTGGCCAGCCGACCCTTGCCTACCTGAACTCCATCCAGTAGACAAGCTGCCGCTCCTTTGCCATCTGATCCTAGCCTACCTCAGTCCGATCCAGAGGACGAGCTGCTACTCCCTGGCCAGCCGACTCTTGCCTACATCAACCCAATCTAGTAGACAAGCTATCGCTTCCTGGCCAGCAGACCTTTGCCTAGTTCGTCTCGATTCAGTAGACGAGCTGCAACAACCTGGCCAGCCGACCCTATCCTACCTCAACACGATCCAATAGACGAGCTGCCACTCCCTGTCCAGCCGAACCTAGACTACCTCACCGCGATCCAGTAGAGAAACTGCCACACCCTGGCCAGCCGACCCTTGCCTACCTCATCGCGATCCAGTAGACAAGCTACCACTCCCTGGCCAGCCGACCATAGCCTACGTCACCGCGGTCCAGTAGACGAAGTGCTACTCCATGGCCAGTAGACCCATGCCTACCTCACCGCGATAAAGTAGACGAGCTTCCACTCTCTGTCCAGCTGACACTAGGCTACCTCACCGCGATCCAGTAGACAAGCTGCCGGTCCCTGGCCATCCGACACTTGCCAACCTCACCGCGATCCATTACACAAGCTGCCGCTCCTTGGCCAGCCGACCCTAGCCTACCTCAACTCGATCCAGTAGACAAGCTGACGCTCCATTGCCAGGTAACCCTAGGTTACCTCAGGCTGATCCAGAGGACGAGCTGCCACTCCCTGGCCAGCCGACTCTAGCCTACCTCAACCCAATCTAGTAGACAAGCTACCGCTCTCTGGCCAGCAGACCTTTGCCTACCTCAACTCGATCCAGTAGACGAGCTGCAACACCCTGGACAGCCGACCCTATCCTACCTCAACACGATCCAATAGACGAGCTGCCACTCCCTGTACAGCCGAACTTAGACTACCTCACCGCGATCCAGTAGAAAAGCTGCCACACCCAGGCCAGCCGACCCTTGCCTACCTCATCGCGATCCAGTAGAAAAGCTACCACTCCCTGGCCAGCCGACCACAGCCTACGTCACCGTGATCCAGTAGACGAAGTGCCACTCCATGGCCAGTAGACCCTTGCCTACCTCACCGCGCTAAAGTAGACGAGCTTCCACTCCCTGTCCAGCCGACACTAGCCCAACTCACCGCGATCCAGTAGACAAGCTTCCGGTCCCTGGCCATCCGACCCTTGCCTACCTCAACGCGATCTAGTAGACAAGCTGCCGCTCCCTGGCCAGCCGACCCTAGCCTACCTCAACGCGATCCAGTAGACTAGCTGCCACTCCCTGGCCAGCCGACCCTAGCCTACCTCACCGCGATCCAGTAGACAAGCTGCCGCTCCATGGCCAGCCGACCTTATCCTACCTCACCGAGATCCAGTAGACAAGCTGCCGCTGCCTGGCCAGCTGACCCTAGCCTATCTTAGCGCGATCCAGTAGACAAGCTGCCGCTCCCTGGCCAGCCGACCTTAGCCTACCTCACCGAGATCCAGTAGACAAGCTGGCGCTCCCTGGCCAACCGACCTTTGCCTACCTCAACTCGATCCAGTAGACGAGCTACCACTCCGTGGCCAGCCGACAAACTGCCACTCCATTCCCAGCCGACCCTAGCCTAAAAACCGCGATCCCGTAGACAATCTGCCGCTCCCTGGCTATCCGCCCCTTACCTACCTCACAGCGATCCAGTAGACGAGCTGCCGCTCCTTGGCCAGCCGACCCTAGCCGACCTCAACGCGATCCAGTAGACGAGTTGCCACTCCCTGGCCAGCTGACCATAGCCTACCTCAAAGCAATCCAGTAGACAAGCTGCCGCTCTTTCGCCAACCTACCCTTGCCTACGTCAACGCGATCCAGTAGACGAGCTGCCACTCCCTGGCCATCGACCCTAGCCTACCTCAATATAACCCAGTAGATGAGCTGCCACTCCCTGGCCAGCCGACACTAGCCTACCTCAATATAATCCAGGAGACGAGCTGCCACTCCCTGGCCATCCTACCCTAGCTTACCTCACCGCGATCCAGTAGGGAAGCTGGCGTATCCTGGCCAGCCGACCCTAGCCTAACTCACCAGGATCCAGTAGACAAACAGCCTCTCCCTGGCCAGCCGACCATTGCATACCTTACCGCGATCCAGTAGACGAGCTGCCACTCCCTGGCAGCCGACCCTAGCCTACCTCACCACGATCCAGTAGACAAGGTTGCACTCCCTGGCCGGCCGATCCTAGCCTACCTCACCGCGATCCAGTAGACAAGCTGCCGCTCCCTGGCCAGCCGACCCTTGCCTACCTCAACGCGATCCAGTAGACGAGCTGCCACTCCCTGGCCAGCCGACCCTAGCCTACCTCACCGCGATCCAGTAGACAAGCTGCCGCTTCCTGGCCAGTCGACTTTATCCTACCTCACTGATATCCAGTAGACAAGCTGCCGCTCCCTGGCAAGCCGACCCTAGCCTACCTTACCGAGATCCAGTAGACAAACTGCCGCTCCTTGGCCAGCCGACCTTACCATACCTCACCGAGATACAGTAGATAAGCTGACGCTCCCTGGCCAGCCGACCCTAGCCTACCTCAACTCGATCCAGTGGACAAGCTGACGCTCCATTGCCAGGTAACCCTAGCCTACCTCAGGCTGATCCAGAGGACGAGCTGCCACTCCCTGGCCAGCCGACTCTAGCCTACCTCAACCCAATCTAGTAGACAAGCTACCGCTCCCTGGCCAGCAGACCTTTGCCTACCTCAACTCGATCCAGTAGACGAGCTGCAACACCCTGGACAGCCGACCCTATCCTACCTCAACACGATCCAATAGACGAGCTGGCACTCCCTGTCCAGCCGAACTTAGACTACCTCACCGCTATCCAGTTGAAAAGCTGCCACACCCTGGCCAGCCGACCCTTGCCTACCTCATCGCGATCCAGTAGAAAAGCTACCACTCCCTGGCCAGCCGACCACAGCCTACGTCACCGCGATCCAGTAGACGAAGTGCCACTCCATGGCCTGTAGACCCTTGCCTACCTCACAGCGCTAGAGTAGACGAGCTTCCACTCCCTGTCCAGCCGACACTAGCCTACCTCACCGCGATCCAGTTGACAAGCTTCCAGTCCCTGGCCATCCGACCGTTGCCTACCTCAACACGATCTAGTAGACAAGCTGCCGCTCCCTGGCCAGCTGACCCTAGCCTACCTCAACGCGATCCAGTAGACGAGCTGCCACTCCCTGGCCAGCCGACCTTAGCCTACCTCACCGAGATCCAGTAAACAAGCTGCCGCTCCCTGGCCAGCTGACCCTAGCCTATCTTAGCGCGATCCAGTAGACAAGCTGCCGCTCCCTGGCCAGCCGACCTTTGACTACCTCAACTCGATGCAGTAGACGAGCTACCACTCCGTGGCCAGCCGACAAACTGCCCCTCCATGCCCAGCCGACCCTAGCCTACCTAACCGCGATCCAGTAGACAATCTGCCGCTCCCTGGCTATCCGACCCTTACCTACCTCACAGCAATCCAGTAGACGAGCTGCCGCTCCTTGGCCAGCCGACCCTAGCCTACCTCAACGCGATCCAGTAGACGAGTTGCCACTCCCTGGCCAGCCGACCCTAGCCTACCTCAAGGCAATCCAGTAGACAAGCTGCCGCTCTTTGGCAAACCTACCCTTGCCTACGTCAACGCGATCCAGTAGAAGAGCTGCCACTCCCTGGCCATCGACCCTAGCCTACCTCAATATAATCCAGTAGATGAGCTGCCACTCACTGGCCAGCCGACCCTAGCCTACCTCAATATAATCCAGGAGACGAAATGCCACTACCTTGCCAGCCGACCTTAGCCTACCTCACCGAGATCCAGTAGACAAGCTGCCGCTCCTTGGCCAGCCGACATTACCATACCTCACCGAGATCCAGTAGATAAGCTGTCGCTCCCTGGCCAGCCGACCCTTGCCTACCTCAACTCGATCCAGTAGACAAGCTGCCGCTACCTTGCCATCTGATCTTAGCCTACCTCAGTCCGATCCAGAGGACGAGCTGCTACTCCCTGGCCAGCCGACTCTAGCCTACATCAACCCAATCTAGTAGACAAGCTATCGCTTCCTGGCCAGCAGACCTTTGTCTACTTCGTCTCGATTCAGTAGACGAGCTGCAACAACCTGGCCAGCCGACCCTATCCTACCTCAACACGATCCAATAGACGTGCTGCCACTCCCTGTCCAGCCGAACCTAGACTACCTCACCGCGATCCAGTAGAGAAGCTGCCACACCCTGGCCAGCCGACCCTTGCCTACCTCATCGCGATCCAGTAGACAAGCTACCACTCCCTGGCCAGCCGACCATAGCCTACGTCACCGCGATCCAGTAGACGAAGTGCTACTCCATGGCCAGTAGACCCATGCCTACCTCACCGCGATAAAGTAGACGAGCTTCCACTCTCTGTCCAGCCGACACTAGCCTACCTCACCGCGATCCAGTAGACAAGCTGACGGTCCCTGGCCATCCGACACTTGCCTACCTCACCGCGATCCATTAGACAAGCTGCCGCTCCCTGGCCATGCGACCCTTGCCTACCTCACCGCGATCTATTAGACAAGCTGCCGCTCCCTGGCCAGGCGACCCGAGCCTACCTCAACGCGATCCAGTAGACGAGATGTCACTCCCCGGCCAACTGACCCTAGCCTACCTCAAAGCAATCCAGTAGACAAGCTGCCGCTCCCTGGCCAGCCGACCTTAGCCTACCTCACCGAGATCCAGTAGACAAGCTGCCGCTCTCCCTGGCCAGCTGATTCTAGCCTACCTTACCGCGATCCAGTAGACAAGCTACCGCTACCTGGCCAGCCGACATTAGCCTACCTCACCGAGATCCAGTAGACTAGCTGCCGCTCCCTGGCAAGCCGACCCTTGCCTACCTCAACTCGATCCAGTAGACGAGCTACCACTCCCTGGCCAGCCGACAAGCTGCCCCTCCTTGGCCAGCCGACCCTAGCCTACCTCATCGCGATCCAGTAGACAAGCTGCCGCTCCCTGGCCATCCGACCCTTACCTACCTCACAGCAATCCATTAGACAAGCTGCCGCTCCCTGGCCAGCCGACCCTAGCCTACCTCAACGCGATCGAGTAGATGAGTTGCCACTCCCTGGCCAGCCGACCCTTGCGTACCTCAAAGCAATCCAGTAGACAAGGTGCCGCTCTTTGGCCAACCTACCCTTGCCTACCTCAACGCGATCCAGTAGACGAGCTGCCACTCCCTGGCCAGCCGACCCTAGCCTACCTCAACATAATCCAGTAGATGAGCTGCCACTCCCTGGCCCGCCGACCCTAGCCTACCTCAATATAATCCAGTAGACAAGCTGCCGCTCCCTGGACAGCCGACCTTAGCCTTCCTCACCGAGATCCAGGAGACAAGCTGCCGCTCCCTGGACAGCTGATTCTAGCCTACCTTACCGCGATCCAGTAGACAAGCTGCCGCTCCCTGGCCAGCCGACATTAGCCTACCTCAACTCGATCCAGTAGACCAGCTACCACTCCCTGGCCAGCCGACAAGCTGCCCCTCCTTGGCCAGCCGATCCTAGCCTACCTTTACTCGATCCAGTAGACATGCTGCCGCTCACTGGCCATCCGACCCTTACCTACCTCACAGCGATCCATTAGACAAGCTGCCGCTCCCTGGCCAGCCGACCCTAGCCTACCTCAACGCGATCCAGTAGACGAGTTGCCACTCCCTGGCCAGCCGACCCTAGCGTACCTCAAAGTAATCCAGCAGACAAGCTGCCGCTCTTTGGCCAACCTACCCTTGCCTACGTTAACGCGATCCAGTAGAAGAGCTGCCACTCCCTGGCCATCGACCCTAGCCTACCTCAATATAATCCAGTAGATGAGCTGCCACTCCCTGGCCAGCCGACCCTAGCCTACCTCAATATAATCCAGGAGACGAGCTGCCACTCCCTGGCCAGCCGACCCTAGCCTACCTCACCGCGATCCAGTAGGGAAGCTGGCGCTCCCTGGCCAGCCGACCCTAGCCTAACTCACCAGGATCCAGTAGACAAACAGCCTCTCCCTGGACAGCCGACCCTTGCATACCTTACCGCGATCCAGTAGACGAACTGCCACTATCTGGCAGCCAACCCTAGCCTACCTCACCACGATCCAGTAGACAAGGTTGCGCACCCTAGCCGGCCGATCCTAGCCTACCTCACCGCGATCCAGTAGACAAGCTGCCGCTCCCTTTCCAGCCGACCCTTGCCTACCTCAACGCGATCCAGTAGACGAGCTGCCACTCCCTGGCCAGCCGACGCTAGCCTACCTCACCGCGATCCAGTAGACAAGCTGCCGCTTCCTGGCCAGTCGACTTTATCCTACCTCACTGATATCCAGTAGACAAGCTGCCGCTCCCTGGCAAGCCGACCCTAGCCTACCTTACCGAGATCCAGTAGACAAACTACCGCTCCTTGGCCAGCCGACCTTACCATACCTCACCGAGATACAGTAGATAAGCTGCCGCTCCCTGGCCAGCCGACCCTTGCCTACCTCAACTCGATCCAGTAGACAAGCTGACGCTCCATTGCCAGGTAACCCTAGCCTACCTCAGGCTGATCCAGAGGACGAGCTGCCACTCCCTGGCCAGCCGACTCTAGTCTACCTCAACCCAATCTAGTAGACAAGCTACCGCTCCCTGGACAGCAGACCTTTGCCTACCTCAACTCGATCCAGTAGACGAGCTGCAACACCCTGGACAGCCGACCCTATCCTACCTCAACACGATCCAATAGACGAGCTGCCACTCCCTGTCCAGACGAACCTAGACTTCCTCACCGCGATCCAGTAGAAAAGCTGCCACACCCTGGCCAGCCGACCCTTGCCTACCTCATCGAAATCCAGTAGAAAAGCTACCACTCCCTGGCCAGCCGACCATAGCCAACGTCACCGCGATCCAGTAGACGAAGTGCCACTCCATGGCCAGTAGACCCTTGCCTACCTCACCGCGCTAAAGTAGACGAGCTTCCACTCTCTGTCCAGCCGACACTAGCCTACCTCACCGAGATCCAGTAGACAAGCTTGTGGTCCCTGGCCATCCGACCCTTGCCTACCTCAACGCGATCTAGTAGACAAGCTGCCGCTCCCTGGCCAGCTGACCCTAGCTTACCTGAACGCGATCCAGTAGAAGAGCTGCCACTGCCTGGCCAGCCGACCCTAGCCTACCTCACCGCGATCCAGTAGACAAGCTGCCGCTCCATGGCCAGCCGACATTAGCCTACCTCACCGAGATCCAGTAGACAAGCTTCCGCTCCCTGGCCAGCTGACCCTAGCCTATCTTAGCGCGATCCAGTAGACAAGCTGCCGCTCCCTGGCCAGCCGACCTTAGCCTACCTCACCGAGATCCAGTAGACAAGCTGCCGCTCCCTGGCCAGCCGACGTTTTCCTACCTCAACTCGATCCAGTAGACGAGCTACCACTCCGTGGCCAGCCGACAAACTGACCCTCCATGCCCAGCCGACCCTAGCCTACCTAACCGCGATCCAGTAGACAATCTGCCGCTCCCTGGCTATCCGACCCTTACCTACCTCACAGCGATCCAGTAGACGAGCTGCCGCTCCTTGGCCAGCCGACCCTAGCCTACCTCAACGCGATCCAGTAGACGAGTTGCCACTCCCTGGCCAGCCGACCCTAGCCTACCTCAAAGCAATCCAGTAGACAAGCTGCCGCTCTCTGGCCAACGTACCCTTGCCTACGTCAGCAGGATCCAGCAGAAGAGCTGCCACTCCCTGGCCATCGATCCTAGCCTACCTCAATATAATCTAGTAGATGAGCTGTCACTCCCTGACCAGACGACCGTAGCCTACCTCAATACAATCCAGTAGACGAGCTGCCACTCCCTGGCAGCCGACCCTAGCCTACCTCACCGCGATCCAGTAGACAAGCTGCCGCTCCCTGGCCAGCCGACCCTAGCCTACCTTACCGAGATCCAGTAGACAAGCTGCCGCTCCTTGGCCAGCCGACATTACCATACCTCACCGAGATCCAGTAGATAAGCTGCCGCTCCCTGGCCAGCCGACCCTTGCCTACCTCAACTCCATCCAGTAGACAAGCTGCCACTCCTTTGCCATCTGATCCTAGCCTACCTCAGTCCGATCCAGAGGACGAGCTGCTACTCCCTGGCCAGCCGACTCTAGCCTACATCAACCTAATCTAGTAGACAAGCTATCGCTTCCTGGCCAGCAGACCTTTGCCTACTTCGTCTCGATTCAGTAGACGAGCTGCAACAACCTGGCCAGCCGACCCTATCCTACCTCAACACGATCGAATAGACGAGCTGCCACTCCCTGTCCAGCCGAAACTAGACTACCTCACCGCGATCCAGTAGAGAAACTGCCACACCCTGGCCAGCCGACCCTTGCCTACCTCATCGCGATCCAGTAGACAAGGTACCACTCCCTGGCCAGCCGACCATAGCCTACGTCACCGCGATCCAGTAGACGAAGTGCTACTCCATGGCCAGTAGACCCATGCCTACCTCACCACGATAAAGTAGACGAGCTTCCACTCTCTGTCCAGCCGACACTAGCCTACCTCATCGCGATCCAGTAGACAAGCTGCCGCTCCCTGGCCATCCGACACTTGCCAACCTCACCACGATCCATTACACAAGCTGCCGCTCCCTGGCCAGCCGACCCTAGCCTACCTCAACGCGATCCAGTAGACAAGCTGCCACTCCTCGGCCAGCCGACCCTAGCCTACCTCAAAGCAATTCAATAGACAAGCTGCCGCTCTTTGGCCAACCTACCCTTGCCTACCCTCAACGCGATCCAGTAGACGAGCTGCCACACCCTGGCCAGCCGACCCTAGCCTACCTCAATATAATCCAGTAGATGAGCTGCCACTCCCTGGCCAGCCGACCCTAGCCTACCTCAATATAATCCAGTAGACGAGCTGCCACTCTCCGGCCAGTCTACCCTAGCCTACCTCACCGAGATCCAGTAGACAAACTGCCGCTCTCTCGCCAGCCGACCCTAGCCTACCTTACCGAGATGCAGTATACAAGCTGCCGCTCCCTGGCCAGCCGACCTTACCATACCTCATGGAGATCCAGTAGATAAGTTAGCGCTCCATGGCCAGCCGACACTTGCCTACCTCAACTCGATCCAGTAGACGAGCTGCCACTCGCTGCCCAGCCGACAAGCTGCCGCTCCTTGGCCAGCCGACCCTAACCTACCCTCCGCGATCCAGTAGAAAAGCTACCGCTCCATGGCCATGCGACCCTTGCCTACCTCACCGCGATCTATTAGACAAGCTGCCGCTCCCTGGCCAGGCGACCCTAGCCTACCTCAACGCGATCCAGTAGACGAGATGTCACTCCCCGGCCAACCGACCCTAGCCTACCTCAAAGCAGTTCAGTAGACAAGCTGCCGCTCCCTGGCCAGCCGACCTTATCCTACCTCACCGAGATCCAGTAGACAAGTTGCCGCTCCCTGGCCAGCTGATTCTAGCCTACCTTACCGCGATCCAGTAGACAAGCTGCCGCTCCCTGGCCAGTCGACATTAGCCTACCTCACCGAGATCCAGTAGACAAGCTGCCGCTCCCTGGCCAGCCGACCCTTGCCTAACTCAACTCGATCCAGTAGACGAGCTACCACTCCCTGGCCAGCCGACAAGCTGCCCCTCCTTGGCCAGCCGACCATAGCCTACCTTATCGCGTGCCAGTGGACAAGCTGCCGCTCCCTGGCCATCCGACACTTACCTACCTCACAGCGATCCATTGGACAAGCTGCCGCTCCCTGGCCAGCCGACCCTAGCCTACCTCAACGCGAGCCAGTAGACGAGTTGCCACTCCCTGACCAGCCTACCCTAGCGTACCTCAAAGCAATCCAGTAGACAAGCTGCCGCTCTTTGGCCAACCTACCCTTGCCTACGTCAACGCGATCCAGTAGAAGAGCTGCCACTCCCTGGACATCGACCCTAGCCTACCTCAATATAATCCAGTAGATGAGCTGCCACTCCCTGGCCAGCCGACCCTAGCCTACCTCAATATAATCCATGAGACGAGCTGCCTCACCGCGATCCAGTAGGGAAGCTGGCGCTCCCTGGCCATCCGACCCTAGCCTAACTCACCAGGATCCAGTAGACAAACAGCCTCTCCCTGGCCAGCCGACACTTGCATACCTTACCGCGAACCAGTAGACGAGCTGCCACTCCCTGGCAGCCGACCCTAGCCTACCTCACCACGATCCAGTAGACAAGGTGGCGCTCCCTGGCCGGCCGATCCTAGCCTACCTCACCGCGATCCAGTAGACAAGCTGCCGCTCCCTGGCCAGCCGACCCTTGCCTACCTCAACGCGATCCAGTAGACGAGCTGCCACTCCCTGGCCAGCCGACCCTAGCCTACCTCACCGCGATCCAGTAGACAAGCTGCCGCTTTCTGGCCAGTCGACTTTATCCTACCTCACTGATATCCAGTAGACAAGCTGTCGCTCCCTGGCAAGCTGACCCTAGCCTACCTTACCGAGATCCAGTAGACAAACTGCCGCTCCTTGGCCAGCCGACCTTACTATACCTCACCGAGATACAGTAGATAAGCTACCGCTCCCTGGCCAGCCGACCCTTGCCTACCTCAACTCGATCCAGTAGACGAGCTGCAACACCCTGGACAGCCGACATCAGCCTACCTCACCGAGATCCAGTAGAGAAGCTGCCGCTCCCTGGCCAGCCGACCCTTGCCTACCTCAACTCGATCCAGTAGACGAGCTACCACTCCCTGGCCAGCCGACAAGCTGCCCCTCCTTGGCCAGCCGACCATAGCCTACCTTATCGCGACCCAGTAGACAAGCTGCCGCTCCCTGGCCATCCGACACTTACCTTCCTCACAGCGATCCATTAGACAAGCTGCCGCTCCCTGGCCAGCCGACCCTAGCCTACCTCAACGCGAGCCAGTAGACGAGTTGCCACTCCCTGGCCAGCCGACCCTAGCCTACCTCAAAGCAATCCAGTAGACAAGCTGCCGCTCTTTGGCCAACCTACCCTTGCCTACGTCAACGCGATCCAGTAGAAGAGCTGCCACTCCCTGGCCATCGACCCTAGCCTACCTCAATATCATCCAGTAGATGAGCTGCCACTCCCTGGTCAGCCGACCCTAGCCTACCTCAATATAATCCAGGAGACGAGCTGCCACTCCCTGGCCAGCCGACTCTAGCCTACCTCACCGCGATCCAGTAGGGAAGCTGGCGCTCCCTGGCCATCCGACCCTAGCCTAACTCACCAGGATCCAGTAGACAATCAGCCTCTCCCTGGCCAGCCGACCCTTGCATACCTTACCGCGATCCAGTAGACGAGCTGCCACTCCCTGGCAGCCGACCCTAGCCTACCTCACCACGATCCAGTAGACAAGGTGGCGCTCCCTGGCCGGCCAATCCTAGTCTACCTCACCGCGATCCAGTAGACAAGATGCCGCTCCCTGGCCATGCGACCCTTGCCTACCTCAACGCGATCCAGTAGACGAGCTGCCACTCCCTGGCCAGCCGACGCTAGCCTACCTCACCGCGATCCAGTAGAAGAGCTGCCGCTTTCTGGCCAGTCGACTTTATCCTACCTCACTGATATCCAGTAGACAAGCTGCCGCTCCCTGGCAAGCCGACCCTAGCCTACCTTACCGAGATCCAGTAGAGAAACTGCCGCTCCTTGGCCAGCCGACCTTACCATACCTCACCGAGATACAGTAGATAAGCTACCGCTCCCTGGCCAGCCGACCCTTGCCTACCTCAACTCGATCCAGTAGACGAGCTGCAACACCCTGGACAGCCGACTCTAGCCTACCTCAACCCAATCTAGTAGACAAGCTACCGCTCGCTGGCCAGCAGACCTTTGCCTACCTCAACTCGATCCAGTAGACGAGCTGCAACACCCTGGACAGCCGACCCTATACTACATCAACACGATCCAATACACGAGCTTCCACTCCCTGTCCAGCCGAACCTAGACTACCTCACCGCGATCCAGTAGAAAAGCTGCCACACCCTGGACAGCCGACCCTTGCCTACCTCATCGCGATCCAGTAGAAAAGCTACCACTCCCTGGCCAGCCGACCATAGCCTATATCACCGCGATCCAGTAGACGAAGTGCCACTCCATGGCCAGTAGACCCTTGCCTACCTCACCGCGCTAAAGTAGACGAGCTTCCACTCCCTGTCCAGCCGACACTAGCCTACCTCACCGCGATCCAGTAGACAAGCTTGTGGTCCCTGGCCATCCGACCCTTGCCTACCTCAACGCGATTTAGTAGACAAGCTGCCGCTCCCTGGCCAGCTGACCCTAGCCTACCTCAACGCGATCCAGTAGACGAGCTGCCACTCCTTGACCAGCCGGCCCTAGCCTACCTCACCGCGATCCAGTTGACAAGCTGCCGCTCCCTTGCCAGCCGACCTTAGCCTACCTCACCGAGATCCAGTAGACAAGCTGCCGCTCTCAGGCCAGCTGACCCTTGCCTACCTTAGCGCGATCCAGTAGACAAGCTGCCGCTCCCTGGCCACCCGACCTTAGCCTACCTCACCGAGATCCAGTAGACAAGCTACCACTCCGTGGCCAGCCGACAAACTGCCCCTCCATGCCCAGCCGACCCTAGCCTACCTAACCGCGATCCAGTAGACAATCTGCTGCTCCCTGACCGACCCTTACCTACCTCACAGCGATCCAGTAGACGAGCTGCCGCTCCTTGGCCAGCCGACACTAGCCTACCTCAACGCGAGCCAGTAGACGAGTTGCCACTCCCTGGCCAGCCGACCCTGGCCTACCTCAAAGCAATCCAGTAGACAAGCTGCCGCTCTTTGGCTAACGTACCCTTGCCTACGTCAACACGATCCAGTAGAAGAGCTGCCACTCCCTGGCCATCGACCCTAGCCTACCTCAATATAATCCAGTAGGTGAGCTGTCACTCCCTGGCCAGCCGACCCTAGCCTACCTCAATATAATCCAGTAGACGAGCTGCCACTCCCTGGCAGCCGACCCTAGCCTACCTCACCGCGATCCAGTAGACAAGCTGCCGCTCCTTGGCCAGCCGACCCTAGCCTACCTTACCGAGATCCAGTAGACAAGCTGCCGCTCCTTGGCCAGCCGACATTACCATACCTCACCGAGATCCAGTAGATAAGCTGCCGCTCCCTGGCCAGCCGACCCTTGCCTTCCTTAACTCCATCCAGTAGACAAGCTGCCGCTCCCTTGCCATCTGATCCTAGCCTACCTCAGTTCGATCCAGAGGACGAGCTGCTACTCCCTGGCCAGCCGACTCTAGCCTACATCAACCCAATCTAGTAGACAAGCTATCGCTTCCTGGCCAGCAGACCTTTGCCTAGTTCGTCTCGATTCAGTAGACGAGCTGCAACAACCTTGCCAGCCGACCCTATCCTACCTGAACATGATCCAATAGGCGAGCTGCCACTCCCTGTCCAGCCGAAACTAGACTACCTCACCGCGATCCAGTAGAGAAGCTGCCACGTCCTGACCAGCCGACCCTTGCCTACCTCATCGCGATCCAGTAGACAAGCTACCACTCCCTGGCCAGCCGACCGTAGCCTACGTCACCGCGATCCAGTAGACGAAGTGCTACTCCATGGCCAGTAGACCCATGCCTACCTTACCGCGATAAAGTAGACGAGCTTCCACTCTCTGTCCAGCCGACACTAGCCTACCTCACCGCGATCCAGTAGACAAGCTGCCGGTCCCTGGCCATCCGACACTTGCCTACCTCACCGCGATCCATTACACAAGCTGCCGCTCCCTGGCCAGCCGACCCTAGCCTACGTCAACGCGATCCAGTAGACAAGCTGCCACTCCCCGGCCAGCCGACCCTAGCCTACCTCAAAGCAATTCAGTAGACAAGCTGCCGCTCTTTGGCCAACCTACCCTTGCTTACCTCAACGCGATCCAGTAGACGAGCTGCCACACCCTGGCCAGCCGACCCTAGCCTACCTCAATATAATCCAGTAGATGAGCTGCCACTCCCTGGCCAGCCGACCCTAGCCTACCTCAATATAATCCAGTAGACGAGCTGCCACTCCCCGGCCAGTCTACCTTAGCCTACCTCACCGCGATCCAGTAGACAAACAGCTGCTCTCTCGCCAGCCGACACTAGCCTACTTACAGAGATGCAGTATACAAGCTGCCGCTCCCTGGCCAGCCGACCTTACCATACCTCACCGAGATCCAGTAGATAAGTTAGCGCTCCATGGCCAGCCGACCCTTGCCTACCTCAACTCGATCCAGTAGACGAGCTGCCACTCGCTGCCCAGCCGACAAGCTGCCGCTACTTGGCCAGCAGACACTAACCTACATCACCACGATCCAGTAGAAAAGCTGCCGCTCCCTGGCCATGCGACCCTTGCCTACCTCACCGCGATCTATTAGACAAGCTGCCGCTCCTTGGCCAGGCGACCCTAGCCTACCTCAACGCGATCCAGTAGACAAGATGTCACTCCCCCGCCAACTGACCCTAGCCTACATCAAAGCAATCCAGTAGACAAGCTGCCGCTCCCTGGCCAGCCGACCTTAGCCTACCTCACCGAGATCCAGGAGACAAGCTGCCGCTCCCTGGCCAGCTGATTCTAGCCTACCTTACCGCGATCCAGTAGACAAGCTGCCGCTCCCTTGCCAGCCGACATTAGCCTACCTCACCGAGATCCAGTAGACAAGCTGCCGCTCCCTGGCCAGCCGACCCTTGCCTACATCAACTTGATCCAGTAGACGAGCTACCACTCCCTGGCCAGCCGCAACGCCTCTTGCAGTACCTAGCTACCCATCGCGATCCATAGAAACTGCCGCTCCCTGCATCCGACCCTTACCTACCTCACAGCGATCCATTAGACAAGCTGCGCTCCCTGGCCAGCCGACCTAGCTACCTCAACGCGATCCAGTAGACAGTGCACTCCCTGCCAGCCGACCCTAGCCTACTCAAACAATCCATAGACAAGCTGCCTCTTTGGCAACCTCCCTTGCCTACTCAACGCGATCCAGTAGAAGAGCTTCCACTCCTGGCATCGACCCTAGCCTACTCAATATAACCAGAGATGAGCTGCCACTCCCGCCAGCCGACCTAGCTACCTAATATAATCCAGAGACGAGCTGTCCTCCCTGGCCAGCCGACCAGCCTACCTCACACGACCAGTAGACAAGGTTGCGCTCTCTGGCCGCCGATCCTAGCTACCTCACCGCGTTCCAGTAGACAAGCTGCCGCTCCTCCACATTACCATACCTCACCGAGATCCAGTAGTAAGCTGCCGCTCCCTGGCCAGCCGACCCTTGCCTTCCTTAACTCCATCCAGTAGACAAGCTGCCGCTCCCTTGCCATCTGACCTAGCCTACCTCAGTTCGATCCAGAGGACGAGCTGCCTCTCCCTGGCCAGCCGACCTAGCCTACATCAACCAATCTAGTAGACAAGCACGCTCCTGGCCAGCGACCTTTGCCTAGTTCGTCTCGATTCAGTAGACAAGCTGCAACAACCTGCCAGCCGACCCTATCCTACCTGAACATGATCCAAAGCGAAGCTGCCACTCCCATGTCCAGGAAACTAGACTACCTCACCGCGATCCAGTAGAGAAGCTGCCACGTCCTGACCAGCCGACCCTTGCCTACCTCATCGCGATCCAGTAGACAAGCTACCACTCCCTGGCCAGCCGACCTTAGCCTACTCACCGCGATCCAGTAGACGAAGTGCTACTCCATGCCAGTAGACCCATGCCTACTTACCGCGATAAAGTAGACGAGCTTCCACTCTCTGTCCAGCCGACACTAGCCTACCTCACCGCGATCCAGTAGACAAGCTGCACGGTCCCTGGCCATCCGACACTTGCCTACCTCACCGCGATCCATTAACAAGCTGCCGCTCCCTGGCCAGCCGACCCTAGCCTACGTCAACGCGATCCAGTAAGACGAAGTGCCACTCCATGGCCAGTAGACCCTTGCCTACCTCACCGCGCTAAACTAGACGAGCTTCCACTCTCTGTCCAGCCGACACTAGCCTACCTCACCGCGATCCAGTAGATAAGCTTCCGGTCCCTGGCCATCCGACCCTTGCCTACCTAAACGCGATCTAGTAGACAAGCTGCCGCTCCCTAGCCAGCTGACCCTAGCCTACCTCAACGCGATCCAGTAGACGAGCTGCCACTCCCTTGCCAGCTGACCCTAACCTACCTCACCGCGATCCAGTAGACAAGCTGAGGCTCCCTGGCCAGCCGACCTTAGCCTACCTCACCGAGATCCAGTAGACAAGCTGCCGCTCCCTGGCCAGCTGCCCCTAGCCTACCTTACCGCGATCCAGTAGACAAGCTGCCTCTCCCTGGCCAGCCGATCTTAGCCTACCTCACCGAGATCCAGTAGACAAGCTGCCGCTCCCTGGCCAGCCGACCTTTGCCTACCTCAACTCGATCCAGTAGACGAGCTACCACTCCGTGGCCAGCCGACAAACTGCCCCTCCATGCCCAGCCGACCCTAGCCTACCTAACCGCGATCCAGTAGACAATCTGCCGCTCCCTGGCTATCCGACCCTTCCTACCTCACCGCGATCCATTAGACAAGCTGCCGCTCCCTGGCAGGCCGACCCTAGCCTACCTCAACGCGATCCAGTAGAGAGTTTCCATCCCCGGCCACGACCCTAGCCTACCTCAAAGCAATCCAGTAGACAAGCTGCCGCCTTGGCCAACCACCTTGCCTACCTCACGGATCCAGTAGACAAGCTGCCACTCCCTGGCCAGCCGACCCTACCTACCCTCCCAATATATCCAAGGCTGCCACTCCCTGCAGCGACCCTAGCCTACCTCAAAATCCAGTAGACAAGTTGCCACTCTCTGGCCAGCCGACCTGCTAACTCACGATCCAGTAGACGAGCTGCCCTCCTTGGCCAGCGACCTAGCCTACCTCACCGAAATGCAGTAGACAAGTTGCCCTCCTGGCCAGCCGACCTTGCCTACCTCAACGGATCCAGTAGACAAGCTACCGCTCCTGGCCAGCCGAACTTGCCTCCTCACCGATCCTAGCGAGCTCTATCGCTCCAGAGAAAGCTGCCGCTCCTGGCCACCGACCCTACCTACCTCACCGCGATCCATTAGACAAGCTGCGCTCCCTGGCAGCACCCTAGCCTACCTCACGCGATCCAGTAGACAGCTGCCGCTCCCTGCCAGGCGACCCTAGCCTACCTCAAGCATCCAGTAGACGAAGCTGCCCCCCTGGCCAACCTACCCTAGCCTACCTCAAGCAATCCAGTAGACAAGCTGCCATCCTGGCCAGCCGACCTAGCCTACTCAAAATCCATAGACGAGCTGCCACCCTGCCAGCCGACCCTAGCCTACTCATTACCCATTAGACGAGTTGCCCTCCCTGGCCAGCCGACTAGCCTACCTCACCGCGATCCAGTAGACAAGTGCACTCCTGGCCAGCCGACCCTAGCTACTCAACGATCCGTAGACGAGTGCCCACTCCTCGGCAAGCCGACTTGCCTACCTCACCGCGATCCAGTAGACAAGTTGCCCTCCCTGGCCAGCCGACCTTGCCTACCTCAACCGAGATCCAGTAGACGAGCTCCACTCCCTGGCCAGCAAAGTGCCCTCCTGGCAACCACCCTAGCCTACCTCACCGCGATCCAGTAGACAAGCTGCCGCTCCTGGCCATCCGACCCTAGCTACCTCACCGCGATCAGTAGACAAGCTGCCGCTCCCTGGCAGCCACCCTAGCCTACCTCAAGCGCGATCCAGAGACGAGCTGCCACTCCCTGGCCAGCCGACCTAGCCTACCTCAACCCAATCCAGTAGACAAGCTACCGATCCTAGGCCAGCAACCTTGCCTACCTCAAGCTATCCAGTAAGACGAGCTGCCACTCCCTGGCCAGCCGACCCTACCTACCTCAACGCGATCCAATAGACGAGCTGCCACTCCTGTCCAGCCGAACCTAGACTACCTCACCGCGATCCAGTAGAGAAACTGCCACTCCCTGGCCAGCGACCCTTGCCTACCTCATCGCGATCCAGTAGACAAGCTACCACTCCCTGGCCAGCCGACCCTAGCCTACGTCACCGCGATCCAGTAGACAAGCTGCCGCTTCCTGGCCAGCTGACCTTAGCCTACCTCACCGAGATCTAGCAGACAAGCTGCGCCGCTCCCATGGCCAGCCGACTCTAGCCTAACCTTACCGAGATCCAGTAGACAAGCTGCCGCTCCTTGTCCAGCCGACCTTACCATACCTCACCGAGATCCAGTAGATAAGCTGCCGCTCCCTGGCCAGCCGACCCTTGCCTACCTCAACTCGATCCAGTACACGAGCTGCCACTCCCTGCCCAGCCGACAAGCTGCCGCTCCCTGGCCAGCCGACCCTAGCCTACCTTACCGCCATCCAGTAGACAAGCTGCCGCTCCCTGGCCAGGCGACCCTTGCCTACCTCACCGCGATCCATTAGACAAGCTGCCGCTACCTGGCCAGCCGACCCTAGCCTACCTCAACGCGATCCAGTAGATGAGCTGCCACCCACCTTCCAGCCGACCCTAGCCTACCTCAAAACAATCCAGTAGACAGGCTGCCGCTCTTTGGCCAACCTACCCTTGCCTACCTCAACGCGATCCAGTAGACAAGCTGCCACTCCCTGGCCAGCCGACCCTAGCCTACCTCAATATATTCCAATAGATGAGCTGCCACTCCATGGCCAGCCGACCCTAGCCTACCTCAATATAATCCATTAGACGAGCTGCCCCTCCCTGGCCAGCCGATCCTAGCCTACCTCACCGTGATCCAGTAGACAAGCTGCCGCTTCCTGGCCAGCTGACCTTAGCCTACCTCACCGAGATCTAGCAGACAAGCTGCCGCTCCCTGGCCAGCCGACTCTAGCCTACCTTACCGAGATCCAGTAGACAAGCTGCCGCTCCTTGTCCAGCCGACCTTACCATACCTCACCGAGATCCAGTAGATAAGCTGCCGCTCCCTGGCCAGCCGACCCTTGCCTACCTCAACTCGATCCAGTACACGAGCTGCCACTCCCTGCCACAGCCGACAAGCTGCCGCTCACTGGCCAGCCGACCCTTGCCTACCTCAACGCGATCCAGTAGACGAGCTGCCACTCCCTGGCCACCCGACCGTAGCCTACCTCACCGCGATCCAGTAGACAAGCTGCCGCTCCCTGGCCAGCTGACCTTAGCCTACCTCACCGAGATCTAGCAGACAAGCTGCCGCTCCCTGGCCAGCCGACTCTAGCCTACCTTACCGAGATCCAGTAGACAAGCTGCCGCTCCTTGTCCAGCCGACCTTACCATACCTCACCGAGATCCAGTAGATAAGCTGCCGCTCCCTGGCCAGCCGACCCTTGCCTACCTCAACTCGATCCAGTACACGAGCTGCCACTCCCTGCCCAGCCGACAAGCTGCCGCTCACTGGCCAGCCGACCCTTGCCTACCTCAACGCGATCCAGTAGACGAGCTGCCACTCCCTGGCCACCCGACCGTAGCCTACCTCACCGCGATCCAGTAGACAAGCTGCCGCTTCCTGGCCAGCTGACCTTAGCCTACCTCACCGAGATCTAGCAGACAAGCTGCCGCTCCCTGGCCAGCCGACTCTAGCCTACCTTACCGAGATCCAGTAGACAAGCTGCCGCTCCTTGTCCAGCCGACCTTACCATACCTCACCGAGATCCAGTAGATAAGCTGCCGCTCCCTGGCCAGCCGACCCTTGCCTACCTCAACTCGATCCAGTACACGAGCTGCCACTCCCTGCCCAGCCGACAAGCTGCCGCTCCCTGGCCAGCCGACCCTAGCATACCTCACCGCGATCCAGTAGACAAGCTGCCGCTCCCTGGCCAGGCGACCCTTGCCTACCTCACCGCGATCCATTAGACAAGCTGCCGCTACCTGGCCAGCCGACCCTAGCCTACCTCAACGCGATCCAGTAGATGAGCTGCCACCCACCTTCCAGCCGACCCTAGCCTACCTCAAAACAATCCAGTAGACAGGCTGCCGCTCTTTGGCCAACCTACCCTTGCCTACCTCAACGCGATCCAGTAGACAAGCTGCCACTCCCTGGCCAGCCGACCCTAGCCTACCTCAATATATTCCAATAGATGAGCTGCCACTCCATGGCCAGCCGACCCTAGCCTACCTCAATATAATCCATTAGACGAGCTGCCCCTCCCTGGCCAGCCGACCCTAGCCTACCTCACCGTGATCCAGTAGACAAGCTGCCGCTTCCTGGCCAGCTGACCTTAGCCTACCTCACCGAGATCTAGCAGACAAGCTGCCGCTCCCTGGCCAGCCGACTCTAGCCTACCTTACCGAGATCCAGTAGACAAGCTGCCGCTCCTTGTCCAGCCGACCTTACCATACCTCACCGAGATCCAGTAGATAAGCTGCCGCTCCCTGGCCAGCCGACCCTTGCCTACCTCAACTCGATCCAGTACACGAGCTGCCACTCCCTGCCCAGCCGACAAGCTGCCGCTCCCTGGCCAGCCGACCCTAGCCTACCTTACCGCCATCCAGTAGACAAGCTGCCGCTCCCTGGCCAGGCGACCCTTGCCTACCTCACCGCGATCCATTAGACAAGCTGCCGCTACCTGGCCAGCCGACCCTAGCCTACCTCAACGCGATCCAGTAGATGAGCTGCCACTCACCTTCCAGCCGACCCTAGCCTACCTCAAAACAATCCAGTAGACAAGCTGCCGCTCTTTGGCCAACCTACCCTTGCCTACCTCAACGCGATCCAGTAGACAAGCTGCCACTCCCTGGCCAGCCGACCCTAGCCTACCTCAATATATTCCAATAGATGAGCTGCCACTCCATGGCCAGCCGACCCTAGCCTACCTCAATATAATCCATTAGACGAGCTGCCCCTCCCTGGCCAGCCGATCCTAGCCTACCTCACCGCGATCCAGTAGACAAGCTAGCGCTCCTTTGCCAGCCGACCCTAGCCTACCTCACCGCAATCCAATAGACGAAGTGCCACTCCACGGCCAGCAGACCCTTGCCTACCTCACCGCGATGCAGTAGACAAGCTTCCGCTCACTGGCCAGCCGACTTTAGCCTACCTCACCGAGATCCAGTAGACAAGCTGCCCCTCCCTGGCCAGCCGACCTTTGCCTACCTCAACTCGATCCAGTAGACGAGCTGCTACTCCCTGGCCAGCGGACAAGCTGCCGCTCCCTGGACAACCCACCCTAGCCTACCTTACCGCGATCCAATAGACAAGCTGCCGCTCCCTGGCCAGGAGACCCTAGCCTACCTCACCGCGATCCAGTAGACAAGCTGCCGCTCCCTGGCCAGCTGACCCTAGCCTACCTCAGGCCGATCCAGAGGACGAGCTGCCACTCCCTGGCCAGCCGACCCTAGCCTACCTCAACCCAATCTAGTAGACAAGCTACCGATCCCTGGCCAGCAGACCTTTGCCTACCTCAAAACAATCCAGTAGACGAGCTGCCACACCCTGGCCAGCCGACCCTATCCTACCTCAATGCGACCCAATAGACGAGCTGCCAGTCCCTGTCCAGCCGAACCTAGACTACCTCACCGCGATCCAGTAGAGTAGCTGCCACTCCCTGGCCAGACGACCCTTGCCTACCTCATCGCGATCCAGTAGACAAGCTACCACTCCCTGGCCAACCGACCATAGCCTACGTCACCGCGATCCAGTAGACCAAGTGCCACTCCATGGCCAGTAGACCCTTGCCTACCTCACCGCGATAAAGTAGACCAAGTGCCACTCCATGGCCAGTAGACCCTTGCCTACCTCACCGCGATAAAGTAGACGAGCTTCCACTCCCTGTCCAGCCGACACTAGCCTACCTCACCGCGATCCAGTAGACAAGCTGCCGGTCCCTGGCCATCCGACCCTTGCCTACCTCACCGCGATCCATTAGACAAGCTGCCGCTCCCTGGCCAGCCGACCCTAGCGTACCTCAACGCGATCCAGTAGACAAGCTGCCACTCCCCTGCCATCCGACCCTAGCCTACCTGAAAGAAATCCAGTAAACAAGCTGCCGCTCTTTGGCCAACCTACCCTTGCCTACCTCAACGCGATCCAGTAAACGAGCTGCCACTCCCTGGCCAACCGTCCCTAGCCTACTTTAATATAATCCAGTAGATGAGCTGCCACTCCCTGGCCAGCCGACCCTAGCCTACCTCAATATAATCCAGTAGACGAGCTGCCACTCCTTGGCAGCCGACCTTAGCCTACCTCACCGCGATCCAGTAGACAAGCTGCCGCTCCCTGGCCAGCCGACCCTAGCCTAACACACATGGATCCAGTAGACAAACAGCCGCTCCCTGGTCAGCCGACCCTTGCCAACCTTACCGCGATCCAGTAGACAAGCTGCCGTTCCCTGACCAGCCGATCTTAGCCTATCTCACCGAGATCCAGTAGACAAGCTGCCCCTCCCTGGCCAGCCGACCCTTGCCTACCTCAACTCGATCCAGTAGACGAGCTGCCACTCCCTGGCCAGCCGAGAAGCTGCCGCTCCCTGGAGAACTGACCCTAGCCTACCTTACCGCGATCCAGTAGACAAGCTGCCGCTCACTGGCCAGCCGACCCTTCGCTACCTCAACGCGATCTAGTACACAATCTGCCGATCCCTGGCCAGCTGACCCTATCCTACCTCAGGCAGATCCAGAGGACGAGCTGCCACTCCCTTGCCAGCCGACCCTAGCCTACCTCAACCCAATCTAGTAGACAGGCTACCGCTCCCTGGCCAGCAGACTTTTGCCTACCTCAAAGCAATCCAGTAGACGAAGTGCCAATCCATGGACATTAGACCCTTGCCAACCTCACCGCGATAAAGTAGACGAGCTTCAACTCCCTGTCCAGCCGACCCTAGCCTACCTCACAGCGATCCACTAGACAAGCTGCCGGTCCCTGGCCATCCGACCCTTGCCTACCTCACCGCGATCCATTAGACAAGCTGCCGCTCCCTGGCCAGCCGACCCTAGGCTACCTCAACGCGATCCAGTAGACAAGCTGCCACTCCCCGGTCATCCGACCCTAGCCTACCTCAAAGAAATCAAGTAGACAAGCTGCCACTCTTTGGCCAACCTACCCTTGCGTACCTCAACGCGATCCAGTAAACGAGCTGCCACTCCCTGGCCAGCCGACCCTAGCCTACCTCAATATATTCCAGTAGATGAGCTGCCACCCCCTGGCCAGCCGACCCTAGCCTACCCCAATATAATCCAGTAGACGAGGTGCCACTCCCTGGCAGCCGACCCTAGCCTACCTCACCGCGATCCAGTAGACGAGCTGCCACTCCCTGGCCAGCCGATCCTAGCCTACCTCACCGTGATCCAGTAGACAAGCTGCCGCTCCTTGGCCAGCCGACCTTTGGCTACCTCAACGCGATCTAGTAGACAAGCTGCCGCTCCCTGGCCAGCCGACCCTAGCCTACCTCAACCCAATTTAGTAGACAAGCTACCGCTCCTTGGCCAGCAGACCTTTGCCTACCTCAACTCGATCCAGTAGACGAGCTGCCACACCCTGGCCAGCCGACACTATCGTACCTCAAAGCGATCCAATAGACGAGCTGCCACTCCCTGTCCAGCCGAACCTAGACTACCTCTCCGCGATCCAGTAGACAAGCTACCACTCCCTGGCCAGCCGACCATAGCTTACGTCACCGCGATCCAGTACACCAAGTGCCACTCCATGGCCAGTAGACCCTTGCCTACCTCACCGCGATAAAGTAGACGAGATTCCACTCCCTGTCCAGCCGACCCTAGCCTACCTCACCGTGATCCAGTAGACAAGCTGCCGGTCCCTGACCATCCGACTTTTCCCTACCTCACCGCGATCCATTAGACAAGCTGCCGCTCCCTGGCCAGCCGACCCTAGCCTACCTCAACGCGATCCAGTAGACAAGCTGCCACTCCCCGGCCAGCCGACCCTAGCTTACCTCAAAAAAATCCAGTAGACAAGCTGCCGCTCTTTGGCCAACCTACCCTTGCGTACCTCAACGCGATCCAGTAAACGAGCTGCCATCCCTGGCCAGCCGACCCTAGCCTACCTCAATATAATCCAGAGGATGAGCTGTCACTCCCTGGCCAGTCGACCCTAGCCTACCTCAATATAATCCAGTAGACGAGCTGACACTCCCTGGCAGCCGACCCTAGCCTACCTCACCGCGATCCAGTAGACAAGCTGGCGCTCCCTGGCCAGCCGACCCTAGCCTAACTCAACGCGATCCAGTAGACGAGCTGCCACTCACCGGCCAGCCGACCCTAGCTTACATCAAAGAAATCCAGTAGACAAGCTGCCGCTCTTTGTCCAACCTACCCTTGCCTACCTCAACGTGAACCAGTAAACGAGCTGCCATTCCCTGGCCAGCCGACCCTAGCCTACAATAATATAATCCAGTAGATGAGCTGCCGCTCCCTGGCCAGCCGACCCTTGCCTACCTCAACGCGATCCAGTAGACGAGCTGCCACTCCCCGGTCAGCCGACCCTAGCTTACATCAAAGAAATCCAGTAGACAAGCTGCCGCTCTTTGGCCAACCTACCCTTGTTTACCTCAACGTGAACCAGTAAACGAGCTGCCATTCCCTGGCCAGCCGACCCTAGCCTACATCAATATAATCCAGTAGATGAGCTGCCACTCCCTGGCCAGCCGACCCTAGCCTACCTCAATATAATCCAGTAGACGAGCTGCCACTCCCTGGTCAGCCGAACCTAGCCTACCTCACCGCGATCCAGTAGACAAGATGGCGCTCCCTGGCCAGCCGACCCTAGCCTAACTCACCGCGATCCAGTAGACAAGCTGTCGCTCCCTGGCCAGCCGACACTTGCCTACCTCAACGCGATCCAGTAGACGAGCTGCCACTCCCTGGTCAGCCGACCCTAGCCTACCTCACCGCGATCCAGTAGCCAAGCTGCCGCTCCCTGGCCAGCCGACCTCAGCATAACTCACCAGAATCCAGTAGACAAACAGCCGCTCCCTGGCCAGCCGACAAGCTAGCCTACCTCACCGCGATCCAGTAGACATGCTGCCGCACCCTGGCCATGCGACCCTTGCCTACCTCACTGCAATCCATTAGACAAGCTGCCGCTCCCTGGCCAGGCAACCCTAGCCTACCTCAACGTGATCCAGTAGACGAGCTGCCATACCCCGGCCAGTCGACCCAAGCCTACCTCAAAGCAATCCAGTAGACAAGCTGCCGCTCTTTGGCCAACCTACCCTAGCCTACCTCAACGCGATCCAGTAGACGAACTGCCACTCCCTGGCCAGCCGACCCTAGCCTACCTCAATATATTCCAATAGATGAGCTGCCACTCCCTGGCCAGCCGACCCTAGCCTACCTCAATATAATCCAGTAGACGAGCTGCGACTCCCTGGCCAGCCGACCCTAGCCTACCTCACCGCGACCCAGTAGACAAGGTGGCGCTCCCTGGCCAGCCGACCCTAGAATACCGCACCGCGATCCAGTAGACGAAGTGCCACTCCATGGCCAGCAGACCATTGCCTGCCTCACCGCGATCCAGTAGACAAGCTTCCGCTCCCTGGCCAGCCGACCTTCGCCTACCTCACCGCGATCCAGTAGACGAGCTGCCACTCCCTGGCCAGCCGACCGTAGCCTACCTCACCGCGATCCAGTAGACAAGCTGCCGCTCCCTGGCCAGATGACCCTAGCCTACCTTACCGCGATCCAGTGAACAAGCTGCCGCTCCCTGGCCAGCCGACCTTAGCCTACCTCACCCAGATCCAGTAGACAAGCTGCCGCTCCCTGGCCAGCCGACCCTTACCTACATCAACTCGATCCAGTAGACGAGCTACCACTCCCTGGCCAGCCGACAACCTGCCGCTCCCTGGGCAGCCGACCCTAGCCTACCTCACCGTGATCCAGTAGACAAGCTGCTGCTCCCTGGCTATCCGACCCTTACCTACGTCACCGAGATCCATTAGACAAGCTGACGCTCCCTTTCCAGCCGACCCTAGCCTATCTCAACGCGATCCAGTAGACGAGTTGCCACTCCGTGGCCAGCCGAACCTAGCCTACCTCAAAGCAATCCAGTATACAAGCTGCCACTCTCTGGCCAACCTACCCTTGCCTACCTCAACCCGATCCAGTAGAAGAGCTGCCACTCCCTGGCCATCGACCTAAGCCTACCTCAATATAATCCAGTAGATGAGCTGCCACTCCCTGGCCAGCCGACCCTAGCCTACCTCAATATAATCCAGTAGACGAGCTGCCACTCCCTGGACACCCGACCCTAGCCTACCTCACCGAGATCCAGTAGACAAGCTGCCGTCCCTGGCCAGCCGACCCTAGCCTACCTCACCGAGATCCAGTAGACAAGCTGCCACTCCCTGGACAGCCGACCCTAGCCTACGTCACCGAGATCCATTAGACAAGCTGCCGTTCCCTGGCCAGCCGACCCTTGCCTACCTCAACTCGATCCAGTAGAAGAGCTGCCTCTCCCTGGCCAGCCGACAAGCTGCCGTTCCCTGGCCGGTCGACCTTAGCCTACCTCACCGAGATCCATTAGACAAGCTGCCGTTCCCTGACCAGCCGACCCTTGCCTACCTCAACTCGATCCAGTAGAAGAGCTACCTCTCCCTGGCCAGCCGACCCTAGCCTACCTCACCGCGATCCAGTAGACAAGCTGGCGCTCCCTGGCCAGCCGACCCTAGCCTAACTCAACGCGATCCAGTAGACGAGCTGCCACTCACCGGCCAGCCGACCCTAGCTTACATCAAAGAAATCCAGTAGACAAGCTGCCGCTCTTTGTCCAACCTACCCTTGCCTACCTCAACGTGAACCAGTAAACGAGCTGCCATTCCCTGGCCAGCCGACCCTAGCCTACAATAATATAATCCAGTAGATGAGCTGCCGCTCCCTGGCCAGCCGACCCTTGCCTACCTCAACGCGATCCAGTAGACGAGCTGCCACTCCCTGCCAGCCGACCTAGCATACCTCACCGCGATCCAGTAGACAAGCTGCCGCTCCCTGGTCATCCGACCTTGCCTACCTCAACGCGATCCATTAGACAAGCTGCCGCTCCCTGGCCAGCCGACCCTAGCCTACCTCATCGCGATCAGTAGACAAGCTGGCGCTCCCTGGCCAGCCGACCATATCCTACCTCATCGCGATCCAGTAGACAAGCTGCCGCTCCCTGCCCATCCGACCCTTGCCTACCTCAACACGATCCAGTAGACGAGCTGCTACTCCCAGGCCAGCCGACACTAGCCTACCTCACCGCGATCCAGTAGACAAGCTGCCGCTCCCTGGCCAGCCGACTTTAGCCTACGTTACCGAGATCCAGTAGACAAGCTGCCGCTCCCTGCCCATCCGACCCTTGCCTACCTCAACACGATCCAGTAGACGAGCTGCCACTCCCTGCCCAGCCGACAAGCTGCCGCTCCCTGGCCAGCCGACCCTAGCATACCTCACCGCGATCCAGTAGACAAGCTGCCGCTCCCTGGCCAGGCGACCCTTGCCTACATCACCGCGATCCATTAGACAAGCTGCCGCTCCTTGGCCAGCCGACCCTAGCCTACCTCAACGCGATCCAGTAGACGAGCTGCCACTCCCCGGGCAGCCGACCCTAGCCTACATCAAAGCAATCCAGTAGACAAGCTGCCGCTCTTTGGCCAACCTACCCTTGCCTAATTCAACGCTATCCAGTAGACGAGCTGCCACTCCCTGGCCAGCACACCCTAGCCTACCTTAATATATTCCAATAGATGAGCTGCCACTCCCTGGCCAGCCGACCCTAGCTTACATCAATATAATCCAGTAGACAAGCGTAGAGGTAGGCAAGGGTAAGTTGGCCAAAGAGCGGCAGCTTGCGCTCCCTGGCCAGCCGACCCTAGCCTACCTGACCGCGATCCAGTAGCCAAGCTGCCGCTCCCTGGCCAGCCGACCTCAGCATAACTCACCAGAATCCAGTAGACAAACAGCCGCTCCCTGGCCAGCCGACAAGCTAGCCTACCTCACCGCGATCCAGTAGACATGCTACCGCACCCTGGCCATGCGACCCTTGCCTACCTCACTGCAATCCATTAGACAAGCTGCCGCTCCCTGGCCAGGCAACCCTAGCCTACCTCAACGTGATCCAGTAGACGAGCTGCCATACCCCGGCCAGTCGACCCAAGCCTACCTCAAAGCAATCCAGTAGACAAGCTGCCGCTCTTTGGCCAACCTACCCTAGCCTACCTCAACGCGATCCAGTAGACGAACTGCCACTCCCTGGCCAGCCGACCCTAGCCTACCTCAATATATTCCAATAGATGAGCTGCCACTCCCTGGCCAGCCGACCCTAGCCTACCTCAATATAATCCAGTAGACGAGCTGCGACTCCCTGGCCAGCCGACCCTAGCCTACCTCACCGCGACCCAGTAGACAAGGTGGCGCTCCCTGGCCAGCCGACCCTAGAATACCGCACCGCGATCCAGTAGACGAAGTGCCACTCCATGGCCAGCAGACCATTGCCTGCCTCACCGCGATCCAGTAGACAAGCTTCCGCTCCCTGGCCAGCCGACCTTCGCCTACCTCACCGCGATCCAGTAGACGAGCTGCCACTCCCTGGCCAGCCGACCGTAGCCTACCTCACCGCGATCCAGTAGACAAGCTGCCGCTCCCTGGCCAGATGACCCTAGCCTACCTTACCGCGATCCAGTGAACAAGCTGCCGCTCCCTGGCCAGCCGACCTTAGCCTACCTCACCCAGATCCAGTAGACAAGCTGCCGCTCCCTGGCCAGCCGACCCTTACCTACATCAACTCGATCCAGTAGACGAGCTACCACTCCCTGGCCAGCCGACAACCTGCCGCTCCCTGGGCAGCCGACCCTAGCCTACCTCACCGTGATCCAGTAGACAGCTGCTGCTCCCTGGCTATCCGACCCTTACACGTCACCGAGATCCATTAGACAAGCTGACGCTCCCTTTCCAGCCGACCCTAGCCTATCTCAACGCGATCTAGTAGACGAGTTGCCACTCCGTGGCCAGCCGAACCTAGCCTACCTCAAAGCAATCCAGTATACAAGCTGCCACTCTCTGGCCAACCTACCCTTGCCTACCTCAACCCGATCCAGTAGAAGAGCTGCCACTCCCTGGCCATCGACCTAAGCCTACCTCAATATAATCCAGTAGATGAGCTGCCACTCCCTGGCCAGCCGACCCTAGCCTACCTCAATATAATCCAGTAGACGAGCTGCCACTCCCTGGACACCCGACCCTAGCCTACCTCACAGAGATCCAGTAGACAAGCTGCCGTCCCTGGCCAGCCGACCCTAGCCTACCTCACCGAGATCCAGTAGACAAGCTGCCACTCCCTGGACAGCCGACCCTAGCCTACGTCACCGAGATCCATTAGACAAGCTGCCGTTCCCTGGCCAGCCGACCCTTGCCTACCTCAACTCGATCCAGTAGAAGAGCTGCCTCTCCCTGGCCAGCCGACAAGCTGCCGTTCCCTGGCCAGTCGACCTTAGCCTACCTCACCGAGATCCATTAGACAAGCTGCCGTTCCCTGACCAGCCGACCCTTGCCTACCTCAACTCGATCCAGTAGAAGAGCTACCTCTCCCTGGCCAGCCGACAAGCTGCCGCTCCCTGGCCAGCCGACCTTAGCCTACCTCAAAGCAATCCAGTAGACAAGCTGCCGCTGTTTGGCCAACCTACACTTGCCTACCTCAACGCGATCCAGTAGAAGAGCTGCTACTCCCTGGCCATCGACCCTAGCCTACCTCAATATAATCCAGTAGATGAGCTGCCACTCCCTGGCCAGCCGACCCTAGCCTACCTCAATATAATCCAGTAGACGAGCTGCCACTCCCTGGACACCCGACCCTAGCCTACCTCACCGAGAGCCAGTAGACAAGCGTGCGCTCCCTGGCCAGCCGACCCTAGCCTACCTCACCGCGATCCAGTAGAAAAGCTGCCGCTCCCTGGGCAGCCGACCTTAGCCTACCTCACCGAGATCCAGTTGACAAGCTACCGCTCACTGGCCAGCCGACCCTTGCCTACCTCAATGTGATCCAGTAGTCGAGCTGCCACTCCCTGGCCAGCGACAAGCTGCCGCTCCATGGCCAGCCTATCCTAGCCTACCTCACCGCGATCCAGTAGACAAGCTGTTGCTCCCTGGCCAGCCGACCCTTGCCTACCTCAACGCGATCCAGTAGACGAGCTGCCACTCCCTGGCCAGCCGACCCTAGCATACCTCACCGCGATCCAGTAGACAAGCTGCCGCTCCCTGGTCATCCGACCCTTGCCTACCTCAACGCGATCCATAGACAACTGCCACTCCCTGGCCAGCCGACCCTAGCCTACCTCATCGCGATCCAGTAGACAAGCTGCCCCTCCCTGGCCAGCCGACCCTAGCCTACCCACCCGATCCAGTAGACAAGCTGCACTCCTGGCCAGCCGACCTGCCTACCTCACCGCGATCCAGTAGACAAGCTGCCGTCCCTGGCCAGCCGACCCTAGCCTACTCACCGCGATCCAGTAAAAAAAAAAAAAAAAAAAAAAAAAAAAAAAAAAAAAAAAAAAAAAAAAAAAAAAAAAAAAAAAAAAAAAAAAAAAAAAAAAAAAAAAAAAAAAAAAAAAAAAAAAAAAAAAAAAAAAAAAAAAAAAAAAAAAAAAAAAAAAAAAAAAAAAAAAAAAAAAAAAAAAAAAAAAAAAAAAAAAAAAAAAAAAAAAAAAAAAAAAAAAAAAAAAAAAAAAAAAAAAGTAGACAAGCTGCCACTCCCTGGACAGCCGACCCTAGCCTACGTCACCGAGATCCATTAGACAAGCTGCCGTTCCCTGGCCAGCCGACCCTTGCCTACCTCAACTCGATCCAGTAGAAGAGCTGCCTCTCCCTGGCCAGCCGACAAGCTGCCGTTCCCTGGCCAGTCGACCTTAGCCTACCTCACCGAGATCCATTAGACAAGCTGCCGTTCCCTGACCAGCCGACCCTTGCCTACCTCAACTCGATCCAGTAGAAGAGCTACCTCTCCCTGGCCAGCCGACAAGCTGCCGCTCCCTGGCCAGCCGACCTTAGCCTACCTCAAAGCAATCCAGTAGACAAGCTGCCGCTGTTTGGCCAACCTACACTTGCCTACCTCAACGCGATCCAGTAGAAGAGCTGCTACTCCCTGGCCATCGACCCTAGCCTACCTCAATATAATCCAGTAGATGAGCTGCCACTCCCTGGCCAGCCGACCCTAGCCTACCTCAATATAATCCAGTAGACGAGCTGCCACTCCCTGGACACCCGACCCTAGCCTACCTCACCGAGAGCCAGTAGACAAGCGTGCGCTCCCTGGCCAGCCGACCCTAGCCTACCTCACCGCGATCCAGTAGAAAAGCTGCCGCTCCCTGGGCAGCCGACCTTAGCCTACCTCACCGAGATCCAGTTGACAAGCTACCGCTCACTGGCCAGCCGACCCTTGCCTACCTCAATGTGATCCAGTAGTCGAGCTGCCACTCCCTGGCCAGCCGACAAGCTGCCGCTCCATGGCCAGCCTATCCTAGCCTACCTCACCGCGATCCAGTAGACAAGCTGTTGCTCCCTGGCCAGCCGACCCTTGCCTACCTCAACGCGATCCAGTAGACGAGCTGCCACTCCCTGGCCAGCCGACCCTAGCATACCTCACCGCGATCCAGTAGACAAGCTGCCGCTCCCTGGTCATCCGACCCTTGCCTACCTCAACGCGATCCATTAGACAAGCTGCCGCTCCCTGGCCAGCCGACCCTAGCCTACCTCATCGCGATCCAGTAGACAAGCTGCCGCTCCCTGCCCATCCGACCCTTGCCTACCTCAACACGATCCAGTAGACGAGCTGCTACTCCCAGGCCAGCCGACACTAGCCTACCTCACCGCGATCCAGTAGACAAGCTGCCGGTCCCTGTCCAGCCGACCCTAGCCTACGTTACCGAGATCCAGTAGACAAGCTGCCGCTCCCTGGCCAGCCGACCTTACCATACCTCACCGAGATCCAGTAGATAAGCTGCCGCTCCCTGGCCAGCCGACCCTTGCCTACCTCAACTCGATCCAGTAGACGAGCTGCCACTCCCTGCCCAGCCGACAAGCTGCCGCTCCCTGGCCAGCCGACCCTAGCATACCTCACCGCGATCCAGTAGACAAGCTGCCGCTCCCTGGCCAGGCGACCCTTGCCTACATCACCGCGATCCATTAGACAAGCTGCCGCTCCTTGGCCAGCCGACCCTAGCCTACCTCAACGCGATCCAGTAGACGAGCTGCCACTCCCCGGGCAGCCGACCCTAGCCTACATCAAAGCAATCCAGTAGACAAGCTGCCGCTCCCTGGGCAGCCGACCTTAGCCTACCTCACCGAGATCCAGTTGACAAGCTACCGCTCACTGGCCAGCCGACCCTTGCCTACCTCAACGTGATCCAGTAGTCGAGCTGCCACTCCCTGGCCAGCCGACAAGCTGCCGCTCCAGGGCCAGCCTATCCTAGCCTACCTCACCGCGATCCAGTAGACAAGCTGTTGCTCCCTGGCCAGCCGACCCTTGCCTACCTCAACGCGATCCAGCAGACGAGCTGCCACTCCCTGGCCAGCCGACCCTAGCATACCTCACCGCGATCCAGTAGACAAGCTGCCGCTCCCTGGTCATCCGACCCTTGCCTACCTCAACGCGATCCATTAGACAAGCTGACGCTCCCTGGCCAGCCGACCCTAGCCTACCTCATCGCGATCCAGTAGACAAGCTGGCGCTCCCTGGCCAGCCGACCATATCCTACCTCATCGCGATCCAGTAGACAAGCTGCCGCTCCCTGCCCATCCGACCCTTGCCTACCTCAACACGATCCAGTAGACGAGCTGCTACTCCCAGGCCAGCCGACATTAGCCTACCTCACCGCGATCCAGTAGACAAGCTGCCGCTCCCTGGCCAGCCGACTTTAGCCTACGTTACCGAGATCCAGTAGACAAGCTGCCGCTCCCTGCCCATCCGACCCTTGCCTACCTCAACACGATCCAGTAGACGAGCTGCCACTCCCTGCCCAGCCGACAAGCTGCCGCTCCCTGGCCAGCCGACCCTAGCATACCTCACCGCGATCCAGTAGACAAGCTGCCGCTCCCTGGCCAGGCGACCCTTGCCTACATCACCGCGATCCATTAGACAAGCTGCCGCTCCTTGGCCAGCCGACCCTAGCCTACCTCAACGCGATCCAGTAGACGAGCTGCCACTCCCCGGGCAGCCGACCCTAGCCTACATCAAAGCAATCCAGTAGACAAGCTGCCGCTCTTTGGCCAACCTACCCTTGCCTAATTCAACGCTATCCAGTAGACGAGCTGCCACTCCCTGGCCAGCACACCCTAGCCTACCTCAATATATTCCAATAGATGAGATGCCACTCCCTGGCCAGCCGACCCTAGCTTACATCAATATAATCCAGTAGACAAGCGTAGAGGTAGGCAAGGGTAAGTTGGCCAAAGAGCGGCAGCTTGCGCTCCCTGGCCAGCCGACCCTAGCCTACCTGACCGCGATCCAGTAGCCAAGCTGCCGCTCCCTGGCCAGCCGACCTCAGCATAACTCACCAGAATCCAGTAGACAAACAGCCGCTCCCTGGCCAATCGACAAGCTAGCCTACCTCACCGCGATCCAGTAGACATGCTACCGCACCCTGGCCATGCGACCCTTGCCTACCTCACTGCAATCCATTAGACAAGCTGCCGCTCCCTGGCCAGGCAACCCTAGCCTACCTCAACGTGATCCAGTAGACGAGCTGCCATACCCCGGCCAGTCGACCCAAGCCTACCTCAAAGCAATCCAGTAGACAAGCTGCCGCTCTTTGGCCAACCTACCCTAGCCTACCTCAACGCGATCCAGTAGACGAACTGCCACTCCCTGGCCAGCCGACCCTAGCCTACCTCAATATATTCCAATAGATGAGCTGCCACTCCCTGGCCAGCCGACCCTAGCCTACCTCAATATAATCCAGTAGACGAGCTGCGACTCCCTGGCCAGCCGACCCTAGCCTACCTCACCGCGACCCAGTAGACAAGGTGGCGCTCCCTGGCCAGCCGACCCTAGAATACCGCACCGCGATCCAGTAGACGAAGTGCCACTCCATGGCCAGCAGACCATTGCCTGCCTCACCGCGATCCAGTAGACAAGCTTCCGCTCCCTGGCCAGCCGACCTTCGCCTACCTCACCGCGATCCAGTAGACGAGCTGCCACTCCCTGGCCAGCCGACCGTAGCCTACCTCACCGCGATCCAGTAGACAAGCTGCCGCTCCCTGGCCAGATGACCCTAGCCTACCTTACCGCGATCCAGTGAACAAGCTGCCGCTCCCTGGCCAGCCGACCTTAGCCTACCTCACCCAGATCCAGTAGACAAGCTGCCGCTCCCTGGCCAGCCGACCCTTACCTACATCAACTCGATCCAGTAGACGAGCTACCACTCCCTGGCCAGCCGACAACCTGCCGCTCCCTGGGCAGCCGACCCTAGCCTACCTCACCGTGATCCAGTAGACAAGCTGCTGCTCCCTGGCTATCCGACCCTTACCTACGTCACCGAGATCCATTAGACAAGCTGACGCTCCCTTTCCAGCCGACCCTAGCCTATCTCAACGCGATCTAGTAGACGAGTTGCCACTCCGTGGCCAGCCGAACCTAGCCTACCTCAAAGCAATCCAGTATACAAGCTGCCACTCTCTGGCCAACCTACCCTTGCCTACCTCAACCCGATCCAGTAGAAGAGCTGCCACTCCCTGGCCATCGACCTAAGCCTACCTCAGTATAATCCAGTAGATGAGCTGCCACTCCCTGGCCAGCCGACCCTAGCCTACCTCAATATAATCCAGTAGACGAGCTGCCACTCCCTGGACACCCGACCCTAGCCTACCTCACCGAGATCCAGTAGACAAGCTGCCGTCCCTGGCCAGCCGACCCTAGCCTACCTCACCGAGATCCAGTAGACAAGCTGCCACTCCCTGGACAGCCGACCCTAGCCTACGTCACCGAGATCCATTAGACAAGCTGCCGTTCCCTGGCCAGCCGACCCTTGCCTACCTCAACTCGATCCAGTAGAAGAGCTGCCTCTCCCTGGCCAGCCGACAAGCTGCCGTTCCCTGGCCAGTCGACCTTAGCCTACCTCACCGAGATCCATTAGACAAGCTGCCGTTCCCTGACCAGCCGACCCTTGCCTACCTCAACTCGATCCAGTAGAAGAGCTACCTCTCCCTGGCCAGCCGACAAGCTGCCGCTCCCTGGCCAGCCGACCCTAGCCTACCTCAAAGCAATCCAGTAGACAAGCTGCCGCTGTTTGGCCAACCTACACTTGCCTACCTCAACGCGATCCAGTAGAAGAGCTGCTACTCCCTGGCCATCGACCCTAGCCTACCTCAATATAATCCAGTAGATGAGCTGCCACTCCCTGGCCAGCCGACCCTAGCCTACCTCAATATAATCCAGTAGACGAGCTGCCACTCCCTGGACACCCGACCCTAGCCTACCTCACCGAGAGCCAGTAGACAAGCGTGCGCTCCCTGGCCAGCCGACCCTAGCCTACCTCACCGCGATCCAGTAGAAAAGCTGCCGCTCCCTGGGCAGCCGACCTTAGCCTACCTCACCGAGATCCAGTTGACAAGCTACCGCTCACTGGCCAGCCGACCCTTGCCTACCTCAACGTGATCCAGTAGTCGAGCTGCCACTCCCTGGCCAGCCGACAAGCTGCCGCTCCATGGCCAGCCTATCCTAGCCTACCTCACCGCGATCCAGTAGACAAGCTGTTGCTCCCTGGCCAGCCGACCCTTGCCTACCTCAACGCGATCCAGTAGACGAGCTGCCACTCCCTGGCCAGCCGACCCTAGCATACCTCACCGCGATCCAGTAGACAAGCTGCCGCTCCCTGGTCATCCGACCCTTGCCTACCTCAACGCGATCCATTAGACAAGCTGCCGCTCCCTGGCCAGCCGACCATATCCTACCTCATCGCGATCCAGTAGACAAGCTGGCGCTCCCTGGCCAGCCGACCATATCCTACCTCATCGCGATCCAGTAGACAAGCTGGCGCTCCCTGGCCAGCCGACCATATCCTACCTCATCGCGATCCAGTAGACGAGCTGCCACTCCCTGCCCAGCCGACAAGCTGCCGCTCCCTGGCCAGCCGACCCTAGCATACCTCACCGCGATCCAGTAGACAAGCTGCCGCTCCCTGGCCAGGCGACCCTTGCCTACATCACCGCGATCCATTAGACAAGCTGCCGCTCCTTGGCCAGCCGACCCTAGCCTACCTCAACGCGATCCAGTAGACGAGCTGCCACTCCCCGGGCAGCCGACCCTAGCCTACATCAAAGCAATCCAGTAGACAAGCTGCCGCTCTTTGGCCAACCTACCCTTGCCTAATTCAACGGTATCCAGTAGACGAGCTGCCACTCCCTGGCCAGCACACCCTAGCCTACCTCAATATATTCCAATAGATGAGATGCCACTCCCTGGCCAGCCGACCCTAGCTTACATCAATATAATCCAGTAGACAAGCGTAGAGGTAGGCAAGGGTAAGTTGGCCAAAGAGCGGCAGCTTGCGCTCCCTGGCCAGCCGACCCTAGCCTACCTCACCGCTATCCCGTAGACAAGCTGCCGCTCCCTGGCCAGCCGACCATTGCTTAACTCAACGCGATCCAATAGACGAGCTGCCACTCCCTGGCCAGCCGACCTTAGCCTACCTCACCGCGATCCAGTAGACAAGCTGCCGCTCCCTGGCCAATCGACCTTAGCCTACCTCACCGAGATCCAGCAGACAAGCTGCCGTTCCCTGGCCAGCCGACCCTTCCCTACCTCAACTCGATCCAGTAGAAAAGCTACCACTCCCTGGCCAGCAGACAAGCTGCCGTTCCCTGGCCAACCGACCCTAGCCTACCTCACCGCGATCCAGTAGACAAGCTGCCGCTCCCTGGCCATCCGACCCTTACCTACCTCACCGCGATCCATTAGATAGGCTGCCGCTCCCTGGCCAGCCGACACTAGCCTACTTCAACGCGATCCAGTAGACGAGCTGCCACTCCCTGGCCAGCCGACCCTAGGCTACCTCAAAGCAAACCAGTAGACAAGCTGACGCTCTTTTGCCAACCTACCCTTGCCTACCTCAACGCTTTCCAGTAGAAGAGCTGCCACTCCCTGGCCATCGACCATAGCCTACCTCAATATAATTCAGTAGATGAGCTGCCACTCCCTGGCCAGCCGACCCTAGCCTACCTCACCGCGATCCAGTAGAAAAGCTGCCGCTCCCTGGGCAGCCGACCTTAGCCTACCTCACCGAGATCCAGTTGACAAGCTACCGCTCACTGGCCAGCCGACCCTTGCCTACCTCAACGTGATCCAGTAGTCGAGCTGCCACTCCCTGGCCAGCTGACAAGCTGCCGCTCCCTGGCCAGCCGATCCTAGCCTACCTCACCGCGATCCAGTAGACAAGCTGTTGCTCCCTGGCCAGCCGACCCTTGCCCTACCTGAACGCGATCTAGTAGACATGCTGCCGCTCCCTGGCCAGCTGACCCTAGCCTACCTCAACGCGATCCAGTAGACGAGCTGCCACTCCCTGGGCAGCCGACCCTACCCTACCTCAACGCAAACCAGTAGAGAAGCTACCGCTCCCTGGCCAGCAGACCGTTGCCTACCTCAACTGGATCCAGTAGACGAGCTGCCACACCCTGGCCAGCCAACCCTAGCCTACCTCAACGCGATCCAGTGGACGAGCAGCCAATCCATAGCCAGCCGATCCTTGCCTACCTCAGCGCGATCTAGTAGACGAGATACCACTCACTGGCCAGCCGACCCTAGCCTACCTCACCGCGATCCAGTAGACGAAATGCCACTCCATGGCCAGCAGACCCTTGCCTACCTCACCGCGATCCAGTAGCCAAGCTGTCGCTCCCTGGCCAGCCGACCTTCGCCTACCTCACCGAGATCCGGTAGACAAGCTGTCGCTCCCTGGCCAGCCGACCCTTGCCTACCTCAACGCGATCCAGTAGACGAGCTGCCACTCCCTGGCCAGCCGACCCTAGCATACCTCACCGCGATCCAGTAGACAAGCTGCCGCTCCCTGGTCATCCGACCCTTGCCTACCTCAACGCGATCCATTAGACAAGCTGCCGCTCCCTGGCCAGCCGACCCTAGCCTACCTCATCGCGATCCAGTAGACAAGCTGGCGCTCCCTGGCCAGCCGACCATATCCTACCTCATCGCGATCCAGTAGACAAGCTGCCGCTCCCTGCCCATCCGACCCTTGCCTACCTCAACGCGATCCAGTAGACGAGCTGCTACTCCCAGGCCAGCCGACACTAGCCTACCTCACAGCGATCCAGTAGACAAGCTGCCGCTCCCTGGCCAGCCGACTTTAGCCTACCTCACCGAGATCCAGTAGACAAGCTGCCTGTCCCTGTCCAGCCGACCCTAGCCTACGTTACCGAGATCTAGTAGACAAGCTGCCGCTCCCTGGCCAGCCGACCTTACCATACCTCACCGAGATCCAGTAGATAAGCTGCCGCTCCCTGGCCAGCCGACCCTTGCCTACCTCAACTCGATCCAGTAGACGAGCTGCCATTCCCTGTCCAGCCGACAAGCTGCCGCTCCCTGGCCAGCCGACCCTAGCATACCTCACCGCGATCCAGTAGACAAGCTGCCGCTCCCTGGCCAGGCGACCCTAGCCTACCTCAACGCGATCCAGTAGACGAGCTGCCACTCCCCGGGCAGCCGACCCTAGCCTACATCAAAGCAATCCAGTAGACAAGCTGCCGCTCTTTGGCCAACCTACCCCTGCCTAATTCAACGCTATCCAGTAGACGAGCTGCCACTCCCTGGCCAGCACACCCTAGCCTACCTCAATATATTCCAATAGATGAGATGCCACTCCCTGGCCAGCCGACCCTAGCTTACATCAATATAATCCAGTAGACAAGCGTAGAGGTAGGCAAGGGTAGGTTGGCCAAAGAGCGGCAGCTTGCGCTCCCTGGCCAGCCGACCCTAGCCTACCTCACCGCTATCCAGTAGACAAGCTGCCGCTCCCTGGCCAGCCGACCATTGCTTAACTCAACGCGATCCAATAGACGAGCTGCCACTCCCTGGCCAGCCGACCTTAGCCTACCTCACCGCGATCCAGTAGACAAGCTGCCGCTCCCTGGCCAACCGACCTTAGCCTACCTCACCGAGATCCAGCAGACAAGCTGCCGTTCCCTGGCCAGCCGACCCTTCCCTACCTCAACTCGATCCAGTAGAAAAGCTACCACTCCCTGGCCAGCAGACAAGCTGCCGCTCCCTGGCCAACCGACCCTAGCCTACCTCACCGCGATCCATTAGACAAGCTGCCGCTCCCTGGCCAGCCGACACTAGCCTACTTCAACGCGATCCAGTAGACGAGCTGCCACTCCCTGGCCAGCCGACCCTAGGCTACCTCAAAGCAAACCAGTTGACAAGCTGCCGCTCTTTTGCAAACCTACCCTTGCCTACCTCAACGCTTTCCAGTAGAAGAGCTGCCACTCCCTGGCCATCGACCATAGCCTACCTCAATATAATTCAGTAGATGAGCTGCCACTCCCTGGCCAGCCGACCCTAGCCTACCTCAATATAATCCAGTAAACGAGCTGCCACTCCCTGGGCAGCCGACCTTAGCCTACCTCACCGCGATCCAGTAGACAAGCTGCCGCTCCCTGGCCAGCCGACCATAGCCTAACTCACCAGGATCCAGTAGACGACCTGCCACTCCCTGTCCAGCCGACACTAGCCTACCTCACCGCGATCCAGTAGACAAGCTGCCGCTCCCTGGCCAGCCGACCCTTGCCTACCTCAACACGATCCAGTAGACGAGCTGCCACTCCCTGGCCAGCCGACCCTAGCGTACCTCACCGCGATCCAGTAGACAAGCTGCCGCTCCCTGGCCAGCTGACCTTAGCCTACCTCACCGAGATCCAGTAGACAAGCTGCCGCTCCCTGGCCATCCGACCCTTGCCTACCTCCCCGCGATCCATTAGACAAGCTGCCGCTCTCTGGCCAGGTGACCATTACCTACCTCACCGCGATTCATTAGACAAGCTGCTGTTCCCTGGTCAGCCGACTCTAGCCTACCTCAATATATTCCAATGGATGAGCTGCCACTCACTGGCCAGCCGACCCTAGCCTACGTCAATATAATCCAGTAGACGAGCTGCCACTCCCTGGCAGCCGACCCTAGCCTACCTCAACGCAATCCACTAGACAAGCTGCTGCTCCCTGGCCAGCCGATCCTAGCCTACCTCAACGCGATCCAGTAGTTGAGCTGCCACTCCCCGGCCAGACGACACTAGCCGACCTCAGCATAACTCAGTAAAGTAGCCACAACTCTCATCGCCCATTTTCGGGCCACCTCACCGTGATCCAGTATACTAACCACTGCTTCACGGCTGACCGAAGCTACCCTACGTCACCGTGATCCAGTACAGAAGCCACTACTCACCCACTTATTATAGCCTACCTCACTCTGACCCAGTGTAATAGCTCCCCGTAAAGTAGACCACAGCCTATGAAAATCTTACCTAACATCCCCAGAAGTACATGATCATAATGGAAATGTACAATTATTTTTGTGGTCTGCTGCTGTGATAACGCATGAAGTCGCCACGTATAAGTGATATTTGGAAGTGGGGCGAACTCTTACAGCAGATTTCTAATTTCCCTGGAAACATGAAGCTTAAAAAAAGGACCCGGTGGTCTGTTACTATTTGTATGTTGGACATCCAAAAGAAAAAAAAAAAGGTTTTCAAATGAGTTAAACCGCCAATTTACCAAAACCATGTTAACTGTAATAATGTGAATGGCGGGTTACACATTCCGGGATGAATAATCATAAGCTGTCATCTGAGTGAATAGTAATATACTTCGAAGTGTCTGTCTACAGAGTTCATAGGTTTTCTACATTTTCTAGCTGTACTAATTATACAAAGTACACCTAACTCTAGTTCACCACTCACTCTACATTGGTTACAACCATGAATCTCCAAATGTTACTCATACCTGGCTAGAAATAAGACCTTTGTTTATGCAAACATCATTCAACGCAGCTACCGAGCAGGCGACCTGACACCTGTGGCCACATATCCTTACCTTTCCACCGCCACAAGACTTGTGTCAGCAAATTGGGTTTTGCCCCGAGTATCTCATTGACCAGTACCTTACCTCTTCTCTAGTCTCCTGAAGTCTCCTCCACCACTACACTTCCCGCAACCCTCAACGCGATATTGTCACTCACCACAACAACATAGGAAATGAACGTATGATGAAACAGAAACATAGTAATCTTCAGTTTCGGAATGACCGCGCTCCTCCGCCATCTCGAAGCGGAAGCGGGTCTTTATCTTATGGGAAGGCGTTGTCTCAATCCAATGAAATGACTTGCATGGCCTTTTATCGTTTTGTAACATTCATTTTTGACTATACACTTACTAATATTCCATGTACTCGTGCTACATGCGTGTGTTACTAAAAGTTTATGTAGGAAAATTTCTTTTGCTCTATATTAAAGTATATATTTTGAATGTCAGTCCGACCAAGTCAGAGTCAATGTAACAATTCGAATTCAGACGTCGTCCACGTTTATAATATATTCCGACTCTTCTGACGTCAGTCAATTTCTAAACAAAGTTTTACTTGTTTGTCTTTTAACAGAAAACCACGACTGAGACAAAATGTGATCTTAAGAATAAATTTTGTCCTCGACGATGGAAATGCATTTTTATCGGGATTATGGATAGTACATCTCCGAGGACGGCCATAGCCAGGACTACCAACCTATATCACCATTTGCCACACTCACCATAGAACATGGAATTTCGCCAATGGTTTCCAATGACCTCATATGTATTTATAGAACTTCCCTAACGTGTAATAATAAGTGGACACAGAATCAACAGAAGTGTGTCAACAGACCAGACTAAAACATGAGCAATATGCTCGTCCTGCTTTTAATGTGGTATTTCCCAAAACAACCTTTGTCGACGGGAATTTCCAAGACACGTATGCGAACTGTTGTGGTCATTTTTCATACGATGTCCGTGGCAGCAGGGGCACCTGAATGCCCTAATCAAGGCATCTTGTTAACGAGAAACAGAGGAACAGAGAAGGGGGCCAAGTGAGGATAATCCCTCAAAGGCCCAGTCCTCTGTTCTTAACGCTACCTCGCTAATGCGGGAAATGGCGAATAGTATGAAAGAAAGATATATATATATATATATATATATATATATATATATATATATATATATATATATATATATATATATATATATGTATATACACACAACAAAAAAACTATCGCGCAGAGGGGGTCTGAAGATGTCTGTAATGATCACTGACCTACCTGTTGTACCATGCCGGTAGGGTTGGTATACGTGCCTGGAAGCCACAGGTTTCCAGAGTCCTATGCTAGACCCATGTAAGTTTCGTGCCACAAGAGCGGCATTATATAATTAACAATAAAATTACATCATACAAGGCAGTACGAACCCCTACTTTTGAATTGGTGTGTGCAATATAGCTGTGAGACACACACAGCTATATGCGGCAACCCCCGCATGTGGTAGCTGCAGCATACCTCAATGTGATGCGAGGTAAACACAATAGCTTCATATTGTATAGGTGTAATTTGGGAAGATTATGTTTTACTATTGATATTGTATTATTTTATAGCACATCTGGGTTCGTGGCAGTCCATAAAGGTTATCTTACACCGCCATTTCGTGTCTATGCAGGAAATGTAAGGAGACATGCGATATATTTTTGAAACAATGAAAAAGGCTCGGGTATAGTTCACTGCGAGCCAATGTCGAAAGGTTGTTTTTGTGGTATATATAATTTTACCATGGAGACCTCACAAGCGACACGTGTAGCTATTCTACAGCTTCATAATGAGGACTAGAGTGACTCTGAAATTAGGAGACGTCTTGGTATTCACCGGTCAACAGTAGCAAGATGAATTCGCCGACAGGCAGAGTTGGGCAACACAGACAACAGGCATCGGCGTGGGCGCACACGTTGCACAAACCCGAAAGATGATCAGGTAATGATGTTGCATATATAGGTATACTGGACCACTTGATGTTATGTAAACAACCACATCACATGTTATATTTGCAATATGTCATCCTTTCCCTAGGCCATAGCAGCTGTTATTGCTGCTGCCCCCTTCACGCCCGCTAGCAACATTCGGGATACTCTTGGTCTGCAGTGCACCCCTCAAACTGTCCGAAACAGACATCACTCTGAGGGGCTATGTGGTTGCATACCAGCAACAAACCTGTGTTAAGTGAGTCAAACATGGAGAGCAGGGTGGAGTATGCGTTGGAGTATGCGGACAACCCACATCAGTTTTGGGAGAACGTCATCTTTTGTGATGAAAAAAACCTTCTGCAGCGATGGTCCTACTGCAAACAAACATGTTTGGCGGCATCCTAACACCAGGTTAGCTCTTTCTCTGTCTGTCTGTCTCTCTGTCTCTCAGAAACACACACACACACACACACACACACACACACACACACACACAGAGGTTATGCTATATAACATATTTTCCATTTTATAATGACAATTTCTGGTTAGGCCAACATGAACAACCGTTCCGGAAGTGCTTTAAAACCAGGGTGCCACGGATACCACAGAAGTTTGCTGCTTGAAACGTCCTGTTGTGCTGCAGTATTACATTATAGTTATGCACAGTCATTATTTTTTAAGTGAATAACAGTGATCATGATCACTTTATACGGCATATGTAAATACTGTCGGAATAATCTCCATTTGCGATGTGATATTATAATAAATAATCATTATATATTAATTTAGTCAATATTTCTTAATCTACTTAATTATCTTAATCTATATTGCAGCATCAGTTGCACCAATATGATTAAGATAATAGATAATTATTATATATTAAGTTAGTCAATATTTCTTAATCTACTTATCTTAATCTATATTGCAGCATCAGTTGCACGAATATGATTAAGACCCACTGTCTTATGTAATTTTATACATTTTATATAACCATATACGAGCCACAACATGTGGTGGGTAGCATGAGGAGTGGGCGCGTCAGTGCAGGACTATTTGGTTGGATCCATGGTGCTGGTGTCGGTGAATTGGTGGATGTCGGGCCTGGCCAGTTGACCGGACCTAGATACGTTGAGATACTGGAGGAGGTCCTGCTACCTTCAGTGGGGGCTATGCCGTTTCCAGAACCGGAGCCATTTTACCTCGTCCAAGATAACAGCCCAGTTCACACATCCAGGGTTGTAAAGGCGTGGTATGCTCGCTATCCACGTATAACAGTGATGCCACATCCTGCAAAATCGCCTGATCTCAACCCGATAGAGCACGTATGGGCGGCCATGCAGAAAGGCATGCCTGACCGACAACATTGATGTCGTGCTACAGTCGTATATGATGCTTTACAAGCATGGGAACATCTACGAAGCTCTTCCGGTAGGAACTTAACGCAGACGTTAGTGGCATCCATGCCTCGAAGGCTCAATGAAGTGTTGGCAACAGGAGGAGGTTAAACCAAGTATTGAAATAATAAAACTTACAGTCAAAGATTACTTTCTTAACCTCCAACAACATGTCTATGGTCATGTTAAATAGAAATCTGATTTTCACTGTTAAAGGGAAGTTAACTAATGCAGATCCATGAAAAGAGTCATTACTTTTCATGTTGGTTTACTAAATACTATAATGTGGTGCCAGGTTTGTGATATACTGTTATCAGTCACACAGGTGATACTACATATTACGTGAGGTTGCTGATTAATCTAAAGCAGCAGACTGATAAATCACCGCCGGTATGAAGTAGGATGTCGTAGTTACCATGTAGGATATTATTTTACACCACGAATTTGACACTTTGCAAGAGATAATGATTACTGCAATATGCATTACTGTGCAGAATATTACATTCACATGCTCAATTTACGTATCCCATCTACTGTACTACATACGGAAGGATATATCGTTGCCATTAGATAGGTGAGGACATCCACAGGCAGGGACATCAGGGCTACCACCATCTCACAGGAAAATGTTGACTGTTCCATTATTCCATGTCTGGTGCGTCATTTTTTTTCTTACAAAAAACGCGCGATAGTTTTTTTTGCTGTGTGTACCTCAACGTGATGCAGTAGACAAGCTACCGCTCCCTGGCCAGCAGACCTTTGCCTACCTGAACTCGATCCAGTAGACGAGCTGCCACACCCTGGCCAGCCTACCCTTGCCTACCTCAACGCGATCCAGTAGACGAGCTGCCACTCACTGGCCAGCCGACCATAGCCTACCTCAATATAATCCAGTAGACGAGCTGCCACTCCCTGGCCAGCCGACCCGAGCCTACCTCACCGCGATCCAGTAGACAAGTTGCCGCTCCCTGGCCAGCTGACCCTAGCCTACCTCACCGCGATCCGGTAGACAAGCTGCCGCTCCCTGGCCAGCCGACCCTTGCCTACCTCAACGCGATCCAGTAGACGAGCTGCCACTCCCTGGCCAGCCGACCCTTGCCTACCTCACACCGATCCTGTAGACAAACTTCCGCTCCCTTGCCAGCCGACCTTAGCCTACTTCACCGAGATACAGTAGACAAGCTGCTGCTCCCTGGCCAGCCGACCCTAGCCTACCTCACCGCGATCCAGTAGACAAGGTACCGCTCCAAGGCGAGCCGACCTTAGCCTACCTCACCGAGATCCAATAGGCAATCTGGCGCTCCCTGTCCAGCCGACCCTTGCCTACCTAACCGCGATCCAGTAGACAAGCTGCCACTCCCTGGCCAGCCGACAAGCTGCCGCTCCCTGGCCAGCCGACCTTAGCCTACCTCACCGCGATCCAGTAGACAAGCTGCCGCTCCCTGGCCAGCCGACCCTTGCCTACCTCAACGCGATCTAGTAGACAAGCTGCCGCTCCCTGGCCAGCTGACCATAGTCTACCTCAACGCGATCCAGTGGACGAGCTGCCACTCCCTGGCCAGCCGACCCTAGCCTACCTCAACGCAATCCATTAGACAAGCTACCGCTCCCAGGCCAGCAGACCTTTGCGTACCTCAACTCGATGCAGTAGACGAGCTGCCACACCCTGGCCAGCCGACCCTAGCCTACCTCAACGCCATCCAATAGACGAGCTGGCACTCCCTGTCCAGCCGAACCTAGACTACCTCATCGTGATCCAGTATAGAAGCTGCCACTCCCTGGCCAGCCGACCCTTGCCTAACTCATCGCGATCAGTAGACGAGCTGCCAATCCCTGGCCAGCCGACCCTTGCCTACCTCAGCGCGATCCAGTAGACGAGCTACCACTCCCTGGCCAGCCGACCCTAGCCTACCTCACCGCGATCCAGTAGACTAAGTGCCACTCCATGGCCAGCAGACCCTTGCCTACCTCACCGCGATACAGTAGACGAGCTGCCACTCCCTGTCCAGCAGACCCTAGCTTACCTCACCGCGATCCAGTAAACAAGCTGCCGCTCCCTGGCCAGCCGACCCTTGCCTACCTCACCGCGATACAGTAAACGAGCTGCCACTCCCTGTCCAGCAGACCCTAGCTTACCTCACCGCGATCCAGTGGACAAGCTGCCGCTCCCTGGCCAGCCGACCCTTGCCTAACTCACCACGATCCAGTAGACGAGCTACCACTCCCTGTCCAGCCGACCCTAGCCTACCTCAATGCGATCCAGTAGATAAGCTGCGCCTCCCTGGCCAGACGACCCTAGCCTACCTCACCGCGATCCAGTAGACAAGATGCCGCTCGCTGGCCAGCCGACCCTAGCCTACCTCACCGCGATCCAGTAAGCAAGCTGCCGCTTCCTGGCCAGCCGACCCTTGCCTACCTCAACGCAATCCAGTCGACAAGCTGCCGCTCCATGGCCAGCCGACCCTTGCCTACATCAACGCGATCTCGTAAACAAGCTGCCGCTCCCTGGCCAGCCGACCGTAGCCTACCTCACCGCGATTCAGTAGACAAGCTGCTGCTCCCTGTCCAGCCGACCCTATCCTACCTCAAGGCAATCCAGTCGACAAGCTACCGCTACCTGGCCAGCCGACCCTATCCTACCTCAACGCGATCCAGTAGACGAGCTGCCACTCCCTAGCCAGCCGACCCTAGCCTACCTCAATGCGATCCAGTAGATAAGCTGCCACTCCCCAGCCAGCCGACCCTTGCCTACCTCACCGCGATCCAGTAGAGAAGCTGCCGATCCCTGGCCAGCCGACCCTAGCCTACCTCACCGCGATCCAGTAGACAAGCTGCCGCTCCCTGGCCAGCCGACCCTAGCCTTCCTCAAAGCGATCCAGTAGACGAGCTGCCAGTCCCTGGCCAGCCGACCCTAGCCTACCTCTACGCAATCCAGTAGACAAGCTGCTGCTCCCTGGCCAGCTGACCCTAGCCTATCTCAATGCCATCCAGTATACGAGCTGCCACTCCCCGGCCAGCCGACACTAGCCTACCTCACCATAACTCAGTAAAGTAGCCACAACTCTCATCGCCCATTTCTGGGCCACCTCACTGTCATCCAGTATACTGGCCACCGCTTCGCGGCTGACCGAAGCTACCCTACATCACCATGATCCAGTACAGAAGCCACCACTCACCCACTTATTCTAGCCTAACTCACTGTGACCGAGTGCAGTAGCTCCCCACAAAGCCGACCACAGCCTATGAAAATCTTACCTAACATCCCCAGAAGTACATGATCATAATGGAAATGTACCATTATTTTTGTGGTCTACTGCTCTGGTAACGCATGAAGTGTCCACGTATAAGGGATATTTGGCAGTGGGGCGAACTCTTACAGCAGATTTCTAATTTCTTTCCCTGGAAACATGAAGCTTCAAAAGGACCCGGTGGTCTGTTACTGTTTGTATGTTGGACATCCAAAAGAAAAAAAAAAGTTTTTCAAATGAGCTAAACCGCCAATTTACCAAAACAATGTTAACTGTAATAATGTGAATGGCGAGTTACACATTCCGGGATGAATAATCATAAGCTGTCATCTGAGTGAATAGTAACATACTTGGAAGTGTCTGTCTACAGAGTTTATAGGTTTTCTACATTTTCTAGCTGTGCTAATTATACTAAGTACACCTAACTAGTTCACCACTCACTCTACATTGGTTACAATCATTAATCTCCAAATGTTACTCATACCTGGCTAGAAATAAGACCTTTGTTTATGCAAACATCAGTCAACTCCGAGCCGGGAGCACGAAGCCAGGTGGCAGCTACCGAGCCGGCGACCTGACACCTGTGGCCACATATCCTCACCTTTCCACCACCACAAGACTTGTGTCAGCAAATTGGGTTTTACCCCGAGTATCTCAGTGACCAGTACCTTACCTCTTCTCTAGTCTCCTGAAGTCTCCTCCACCACTACACTTCCCGGAACCCTCAACGCGATATTGTCACTCACCACAACAACCCAGGAAATGAACATATGAACCAGAAACATAGTAATCTTCGGTTTCGGAATGACCGCGCTCCTCCGCCATCTCGAAACAGAAGCGGGGCTTTAATGTATGGCAAGGCGTTGTCTCAATCCAATGAAATGACTTGCATGGCCTTTTATCGTTTTGTAACATTCATTTTTGACTATACACTTACTAATATTACATGTACTCGAGCTACATGCGTGTGTTACTAAAAGTTTATGTAGGAAAATTTCTTTTGCCTTATATTAAAGTATGTATTTTGAATGTCAGTCCGACCAAGTCAGAGTCAATGTAACAATTCGAATTCAGACGTCGTCCACGTTTATAATATATTCCGACTCTTCTGACGTCAGTCAATTTCTAAACAATGTTTTACTTGTTTGTTTTTTACGGTAAACCACGACAGAGACAAAATGTGATCTTAAGAATAAATTTTGTCCTCGACGATGGAAATATATTTTTATCGCGATTATAGATAGTACATCTCCTATATCACCATTTACCACACTCACTATAGAAAGTGGAATTTCGCCGATGGTTTCCAATGACACCATATGTATTTATAGTACTTCCCTAACGTGTAATAATAAGTGGACACAGAATCAAAAGAAGTGTGTCAACAGACCAGACTAAAACATGAGCAATATGCTCGTCCTGCTTTTAATGTGGTATTTCCCATACAACCTTTGTCGACGTAAATTTCCAAGACACGTATGCGAACTGTTGTGGTCATTTTTGATACGATGTCCGAGGCAGCAGGGGCACCTGAATGCCCTAATCAAGGCATCTTGTTAACGAGTATATATATATATATATATATATATATATATATATATATATATATATATATATATATATATATATATATACGTACGTCTTGACGTACACACAACAATAAAACTATCGCGCAGAGGGGGTCTGAAGACCTCTGTAATGATCACTGACCTACCTGTTGTACCATGCCGGTAGGGTTGGTATACGTGCCTGGAAGCCACAGGTTTCCAGAGTCCTATGCTAGACCCATGTAAATTACGTGCCACAAGAGCGGCATTTTATAATCAACAATATAATTACATCATACAAGGCAGTACGCACCCCTACTTTTGAATTGGTGTGTGCAATATAGCTGTGAGACACACACAGCTATATGCGGCAACCCCCGCATGTGGTAGCTGCAGTATACCTCAATGTGATGCGAGGTAAACACAATAGCTTCATATTGTATAGGTGGAATTTGGGAAGAATATGTTTTACTATTGATATTGTAATATTTTATAGCACTTCTGGGTTCGTGGCAGTTCATAAAGGTTATCTTACACCGCCATTTCGTGTCCATGCAGGAAATGTAAGGAGACATGCGATATACTTTTGAAACAATGAAACAGCTCGGGTATAGGTCACTGCGAGCCAATGTCGAAAGGTTGTTTTTGTGGTATATCTAATTTTACCATGGAGACCTCACAAGCGACACGTGAAGCTATTCTACAGCTTCATAATGAGGGCTAGAGTGACTCTGAAATTAGGAGACGTCTTGGTATTCACCGGTCAACCGTAGCACGATGGACTCGCCGACAGGCAGAGTTGGGCAACACAGACAACAGGCATCGGCGTGGGCGCCCACGTTGCACAAACCCGGAAGATGATTAGGTAATGATGTTGCATATATAGGAATACTGGACCGCTTGATGTTATGTAAACAACCACATCACATGTTATATTTGCAATATATCATCCTTTCCCTAGGCCATAGCAGTTGTCATTGCTGCTGCCCCCTTCACGCCCGCTAGCAACATTCGGGATACTCTTGGTCTGCAGTGCACCCCTCAAACTGTCCGATACAGACATCACTCTGAGGGGCTATGTGGTTGCATACCAGCAACAAAACCTGTGTTAAGTGAGTCAAACATGGAGAGCAGGGTAGAGTATGCGTTGGAGAATGCGGACAAGCCACATCAGTTTTGGGAGAACGTCATCTTTTGTGATGAAAAAACCTTCTGCAGCGATGGTCCTCCTGCAAACAAACATGTTTGGCGGCATCCTGACACCAGGTTAGCTCTTTCTCTGTCTGTCTGTCTCTCTCTCTCAGAAACACACACAGAGACACACACACACACAGGTTATGCTATATAACATATTTTCCATTTTATAATGACAATTTCTGGTGAGGCCAACATGAACAACCGTTCCGGAAGTGCTTTGAAACCAGGGTGCTACGGCCACCACAGTCGTTTGCTGCTTGAAACGTCCTGTTGTGCTGCAGTATTACATTTTAGTTATGCAGAGTCATTATTTTTTAAGTGAATAACAGTGATCATGATCACTTTATCACTGTAGCAATAATTACCATTTACGATGTGATATCATAATAAATAATTATTATATATATTAAGTAAGTTAATATTTCTTAATTTACTTAATTATCTTAATCTATATTGCAGCATCAGTTGCACTAATATGATTAAGACACACTGTCTTATGCAATTTTATACATTTCATATAACCAGATACGAGACAAAACATGTGGTGGGTAGCAGGAGGAGTGGGCGCGTCAGTGCAGGACTATTTGGTTGGATCCATGGTGCTGGTGTCGGTGAATTGGTGGATGTCGGGCCTGGCCAGTTGACCGGACCTACATACGTTGAGATACTGGAGGAGGTCCTGCTACCTTCAGTGGGGGCTATGCCGTTTCCAAAGCCGGAGCCATTTTACCTCGTCCAAGATAACAGCCCAGTTCACACATCCAGGGTTGTAAAGGCGTGGTATGCTCGCCATCCACGTATAACAGTGTTGCCACATCCTGCAAAATCGCCTGATCTCAACCAGATAGAGCACGTATGGGCGGCCATGCAGAAAGGCATGCCTAACCGACAACATCGATGTCGTGGTGCAGTCGTAAATGATGCTTTACAAGCATGGGAACATCTACGAAGCCCTTCTGGTAGGAACTTAACGCAGACGTTAGTGGCATCCATGCCTCGAAGGCTCAATGAAGTGTTGGCAACGGGAGGAGGTTATACCAAGTATTGCAATAATAAAATTTACAGTCAAAGATTACTTTCTTAACCTCCAACAACATGTCTATGGTCATGTTAAATAGAAATCTGATTTTCACTTAAAGGGAAGTTAACTAATGCAGATCCATGAAAAGAGTCATTACTTTTCATGTTGGTTTACTAAATACTATGATGTGGTGCCAGGTTTGTGACAAACTGTTATCAGTCACACAGGTAATACTACATATTACGTGAGGTTGCTGATTAATCTAAACCAGCAGACAGATAAATCACCGCCGGTATGAAGCAGGGTGTCGTAGTTACCATGTAGTATATTATTTTACACCACGAATTTGACACTTTGCAAGAGATAATGATTACTGCAATATGCATTACTGTGCAGAATATTACATTCACATGCTCAATTTACGTATCCCATCTACTGTACTACATAGGGAAGGATATAACGTTGCCATTAGATAGGTGAGGACACCAACAGGCAGGGACATCAGGGCTACCACCATCTCCATTATTCCATGTCTGGTGCGTCATTTTGTTTCGTTCAAAAAAAGCGCGATATTTTTTTTTTGCTGTGTGTACCTCAACGTGATCCAGTAGACAAGCTACCGCTCCCTGGCCAGCAGACCTTTGCCTACCTGAACTCGATCCAGTAGACGAGCTGCCACACCCTGGCCAGCCGACTCTTGCCTACCTCACCGCGATCCAGTAGACAAGCTGCCGCTCTTTGTCCAGCCTACCCTTGCCTACCTCAACGTGATCCAGTAGACGAGCTGCCACTCACTGGCCAGCCGACCCTAGCCTACCTCAATATAATCCAGTAGACGAGCTGCCACTCCCTGGCCAGCCGACCCTAGCCTACCTCACCGCGATCCAGTAGACAAATTGCCGCTCCCTGGTCAGCCGACCTTAGCCTACTTCACCGAGATCCAGTAGACAAGCTGCCGCTCACTGGCCAGCCGACCTTAACCTACCTCACCGAGATCCAGTAGACAAGCTGCCGCTCCCTGGCCAGCCAACCCTTGACTACCTCAACGTGATCTAGTAGTCGAGATGCCACTCCCTGGCCAGCCGACAAGCTGCCGCTCCCTGGCCAGCCGACTCTAGCCTACCTCACCGCGATCCAGTAGAGAAACTGCTGCTCGCTGGCCAGCCGACCCTTGCCTACCTCAACGCGATCTAGTAGACAAGATGCCGCCCCCTGGCCAGCTGACCCTAGCCTACCTCAACGCGATCCATTGGACGAGCTGCCACTCCCTGGGCAGCCGACCCGACCATACCTCAACGCAATCCAGTAGACAAGCTACCGCTCCCTGGCCAGCAGACCTTTGCCTACCTCAACTCGATCCAGTAGACGAGCTGCCACACCCTGGCCAGCCGACCCTAACCTGCCTCAACGCGATCCAGTAGACGAGCTGCCAATCCAAGGCCTGCCGACCCTTGCCTACCTCAGCGCTATCCAGTAGACGAGCTACCACTCCCTGGCCAGCCGACCCTAGCCTACCTCACCGCGATCCAGTAGACGAAGTGCCACTCCATGGCCAGCAGACCCTTGCCTACCTCACCGCGATCCAGTAGACAAGCTGCCGCTCCCTGGCCAGACGACCTTAGCCTACCTCACCGAGATCCAGTAGACAAGCTGTCGCTCCCTGGCCAGCCGACCCTTGCCTACCTCAACGCGATCCAGTAGACGAGCTGCCACTCCCTGCCCAGCCGACAAGCTGCCGCTCCCTGCCCAGCCGACCCTAGCCTACCTCACCGCGATCCAGTAGACAAGCTGTCGCTCCCTGGCCATCCGACCCTTGCCTACCTCACCGCGATCCATTAGACAAGCTGCCGCTCCCTGGCCAGCCGACCCTAGCCTACCTCAACGCGATCCAGTAGACGAGCTGCCACTCCCCGGCCAGCCGACCCTAGCCTACCTCAAAGCAATCCAGTAGACAAGCTGCCGCTCTTTGGCCAACCTACCCTTGCCTACCTCAACGCGATCCAGTAGACGAGCTGCCACTCCATGGCCAGCCGACCTTAGACTACCTCAATATAATCCAGTAGATAAGCTGCCACTAACTGGCCAGCCGACCATAGCCTACCTTAATATAATCCAGTAGACGAGCTGCCACTCCCTGGCAGCCGACCCTAGCCTACCTCAATATAATCCAGTAGACGAGCTGCCACTCCCTGGCCAGCCGACCCTAGCCTACCTCACCGCGATCCAGTAGACAAACTGCCGCTCCCTGGTCAGCCGACCTTAGCCTACTTCACCGAGATCCAGTAGACAAGCTGCCGCTCACTGGCCAGCTGACCTTAACCTACCTCACCGCGATCCAGTAGACAAGCTGCCGCTCCCTGGCCAGCCAACCCTACCCTACCTCAAAGCGATCCAGTAGACGAGCTGCCAGTCCCTGGCCAGCCGACCCTAACCTACCTCAACGCAATCCAGTAGACAAGCTGCTGCTCCCTGGCCAGCCGATCCTAGCCTACCTCAACGCGATCCAGTAGACGAGCTGCCACTCCCCGGCCAGCCGACACTAGCCTACCCCACCATAACTCAGTAAAGTAGCCACAACTCTCAACGCCCATTTCTGGGCCACCTCACCGTGATCCAGTATTCTAGCCACCGCTTCACGGCTGACCGAAGCTACCCTACGTCACCATGATCCAGTACAGAAGCCACCACTCACCCGCTTATTCTAGCCTACCTCACTGTGACCCAGTGCAGTAGCTCCCCGCAAAGTCGACCACAGCCTATGAAAATCTTACCTAACATCCCCAGAAGTACATGATCATAATGGAAATATACCATTATTTTTGTAGTCTGCTGGTGTGATAACGCATGAAGTGGCCAAGTATAAGGGATATTTGGCAGTGGGGCGAACTCTTACAGCAGATTTCTAATTTCTTTCCCTGGAAACATGAAGCTTCAAAAGGACCCGGTGGTCTGTTACTGTTTGTATGTTGGACATCCAAAAGAAAAAAAAAAGTTTTTCAAATGAGCTAAACCGCCAATTTACCAAAACCATGTTAACTGTAATAATGTGAATGGCGGGTTACACATTCCGGGATGAATAATCATAAGCTGTCATCTGAGTGAATAGTAATATACTTCGAAGTGTCTGTCTACAGAGTTCATAGGTTTTCTACATTTTATAGCTGTGCTAATTATACTAAGTACACCTAACTCTAGTTCACCACTCACTCTACATTGGTTACAACCATTAATCTCCAAATGTTACTCATACCTGGCTAGAAATAAGGCCTTTGTTTATGCAAACATCATTCAACTCCAAGCCGGGAGCACGAAGCCAGCTGGCAGCTACCGAGCCGGCGACCTGGCACCTGTGGCCACATATCCTCACCTTTCCACCACCACAAGACTTGTGTCAGCAAATTGGGTTTTACCCCGAGTATCTCAGTGACCAGTACCTTACCTCTTCTCTAGTCTACTGAAGTCTCCTCCACCACTACACTTCCCGGAACCCTCAACGCGATATTGTCACTCACCACAACAAACCAGGAAATGAACGTATGAACCAGAAACATAGTAATCTTCGGTTTCGGAATGACCGCGCTCCTCCGCCATCTCGAAGCAGAAGCGGGGCTTTAATGTATGGCAAGGCGTTGTCTCAATCCAATGAAATGACTTGCATGGCCTTTTATCGTTTTGTAACATTCATTTTTGACTATACACTTACTAATATTCCATGTACTCGTGCTACATGCGTGTTACTAAAAGTTTATGTAGGAAAATTTCTTTTGCTCTATAATAAAGTATATATTTTGAATGTCAGTCCGTCCAAGTCAGAGTCAATGTAACATTTCGGATTCAGACGTCGTCCACGTTTATGATATATTCCGACTCTTCTGACGTCAGACAATTTCTATACAATGTTTTACTTATTTGTCTTTTTACGGTAAACCACGACTGAGACGAAATCTGTCCTCGACGATGGAAATATATTTTTATCGCGATTATAGATAGTACATCTCCGAGGACGGCCATAGCCAAGACTACCAACCTATATCACCATTTACCACACTCACCATAGAAAATGGAATTTCGCCGATGGTTTCCAATGACACCATATGTATTTATAGTACTTCCCTAACGTGTAATAATAAGTGGACACAGAATCAACAGAAGTGTGTCAACAGACCAGACTAAAACATGTGCAATATGCTCGTCCTGCTTTTAATGTGGTATTTCCCAAAACAACCTTTGTCGACGGGAATTTCCAAGACACGTATGCGAACTGTTGTGGTCGATTTATTTTTCATACGATGTCCGAGGCAGCAGGGGCACCTGAATGCCCTAATCAAGGCATCTTGTTGAGTATATATATATATATATATATATATATATATATATATATATATATATATATATATATATATATGTACGTACGACAGTGCACTACGACGGCTTGTTCTCTGAGAAACGTAAGGTATTCCCTCCCTGTTAAACAAGAACGACTGTACCATCAGAGCCGCTTTTTCCAATGATGTCTCACCAGCTGACATACGTCAGCATCTCACAGCCTGGCGCGTGTTGGTCCGTTTCCTGCTGACAGAGGACGTCAGCGCACTCCAAGACTGACAATGAAGCCCGACACATGCCGGCGATTCACTCCCTGACAGTAGGGTGTCAGCCACCACCACCCCCTGCAGTGGCTCTCTCCTTGGGAGACTACGGCAACTCGCTCCCTAACACATAACCTACCGACAAATACCTTAAGCTCATATCACTCCCTAAAAGCTAAATGTAATCGCTAGTCATGTACCAAAAACATATAATTCCCAAAGTGAAGCCTATTTTGATGACCTGTGGAGCTCGATAGAACTGCCAAATATCGTTTGGCATTGTTCAGCATAAACTCAGTAAGGCTTTACTTTGATTACCTGTGTTGCCCTCAACAGCAAAATGAAATTGTCTGGCGAAGCCAGAGTAAAGTCACCAACGTGCAGCTTTTCTTTGATGACCCATGTAGCACGTACAAGTGTTAGCCAGAGGAAATTTCCTCAAGTAAAACTTTAATTCGACAACTCATATGTGTCCCACGAAACCCATATAAAACCGTCTACCGTTAGCTTAAATAAAAGACTAAATGTAAAGCTTTACTTTGACGACCCATAAACCATGCAAGTGGAAAATAGTCGTCTAGCATTATCTATAACAAATGTCCTAAAGGGACGCTTTAGTTTGGCGTCGTTGGTTCATTCCTCGACAATCTACTTCGACTAATTCGTTTATACATACATTGCGGCTTCCTGCCTTACACACTACAAATGTGAAAAGAAAGCGTTACTCACTCTCGACAGACGTCGCTGGCTCAGTTTGTGATACACACCGGTAGCTTACTTCAACATACGTTACTTCGACGAACTCAAAAACTTTGCTCACTCTCCAACAGTTATCATTGAGCTTCGTCTCTTACACACGTGTGTCGGTAGCTCACTTCATGGTAAACCAAATTCGATTCTCTCTCTCTGACACGCAACGGTATGGCTTCTTACCTGACACACTAAAAACACTGCTCACTCCCTGATAGACGTCGGTGGCATCGTCTCTGATACACATCGGTAGCTCACTCCCAGATACACTACATGGCCTAACTCCGTTACGATTACTTCCTGCCTGACACACACGCTTCAGAGGCAAAAACACGTCGGTGGTTTTGTCTGTAACATACGTGGGTAGTTCACACCATGACACAATACATGACTAACTCCCTGATGCAGTAGGCTGGCTTCCTACCTCACACTACTACAGTGGCGACAAAACAAAACCGCTGCTCACTTCCTAACAAACTCCCGTGGCAAAGAATGGCTGCTCACACTGACAGATTCTCTGGCTCTTTCTCTAGCACATGTTGGCACCTCACTCTAGGACACACTGTTCCCACTAACTCCCTGGCACACAAGGGCGGCTTCCTATCTGACGGTGGAGGAACGCTACTCACTCCCTGACAGAAGTCAGTGGCTTCGATTCGACCACACGTCGTGGGCTCATGCCCCGATGTACGATAGTTTACCACGGCGGTCTGTTGTTCTCTGGCACACGACGAGAGGTTCTCTCCCTCCCCCCCCTCAACAATGACACATAACGAGTGAGTCATTCGCTAACACGCAACAGTCTTACTGCCACGCACCGGGTTTAATGTCTTTCTCTCTCTCCCTCCCTCCCTAGGGTGCTACGGCAACTCATTCTCCGACACAAAATCATGGTCTCCCGGCTAACAATACCATGAGAGCATAGCGCTCCCTGAGGAACCAAATGCTCCCAATCGTGACATAAGTCACAGGGAGGGTCCCAGTCTGCCACATACCGTCATGTCAATCATTTATGTCGGTGGTTCACGCCTCGACTCGACGAAGGTTTACCTCCCTATGAAACTTACACGTGAAGGAGGTACCACCCTCCTTGACTCGACGAAGGTTTACCCCCCTATCAAACTTACACGTGAAGGAGGTACCACCCTCCTTGAGGCAAGACACTTGAGTGCTCTAATGACGGCTTCCTCCCTCCCTCTTGCGACGTCAGCAGGCGACTGAGGGTGACGTGGTCCTCGACGGTGGTCGGAGTGTCATCATATCCAACCCGTTGTTTGACTGGAATTCTGGAAATGAATGCTGTCTTAATTTTCCTTTCAGCTTGAACACATTAAGGCATATTTTTCTATTGATATTAA